>NW_027139295.1:0-100000 GCF_035084215.1 Heptranchias perlo | reverse complement strand
GTGGAGGAGGGAGGACGATGAGGTGGAGGAGGAGGACGATGAGGATGAGGTGGAGGAGGAGGATGAGGATGATGAGGATGAGGTGGAGGAGGACGATGAGGTGGAGGAGGACGATGAGGTGGAGGAGGACGATGAGGTGGAGGAGGATGATGATGAGGATGAGGTGGAGGAGGAGAAGGATGAGGTGGAGGAGGATGAGGTGGAGGAGGAGAAGGATGAGGTGGAGGAGGATGAGGTGGAGGAGGAGGAGGATGAGGTGGAGGAGGAGGAGGACGATGAAGATGAGGTGGAGGATGAGGAGGTGGAGGACGATGAGGATGAGGAGGAGCAGGATGAGGTGGAGGAGGAGGAGGAGGATGAGGTGGAGGAGGATGAGGTGGAGGAGAAGGACGATGAGGAGGAGGTGGAGGAGGAGGAGGAGGATGAGGTGGAGGAGGATGAGGTGGAGGAGAAGGACGATGAGGAGGAGGTGGAGGAGGAGGAGGAGGATAATGACGATGGGGACCCTATCACCAGAGCTGCGGTTCACATTGCTGCCGGTGATGCCCCGAATTCCCTCATCTCTCTCAGGTGTTCTGATGATGAGATCTGCACAATGACGTATCTGAACTACTCAGGCTGCCTGGGACAGTCACCGCCACCCCCTCCAACACCCCCCTCCCCTCCGTTCACCCAAAACAGTCCTTCAACCACGCATACGCCCATTGTACAAGCGCCCAATGGGTGGCATCTTGTCTTGGCGTTAATGATGGAACACACGCCAGGGCGAATTCACAAAAGGGACTCCAGAATGGGCAAGACGTGGCTGGTGAGAGTCAGAACATTTAATGTGACATGAACAAACAACAAATAAAGGTTAGCATGACACTCCCCCTCACGCCCTTGTGCATTCCCTTGGTGCTCACAAAACCTTTGCCTTTCTCTTTCGACTGCTTCTCCCTGGTGCATCCCCTGTGGCTGCAGCAGGGGCAGTCGCAGGTTGCTCAGGTCCGTGCCCTGACTGCTGAGATGCTCGGGGCCTACCCGCCCTCTGGGTTTCGGTGCCCGTGAGGGCCCCTCCAAGCACACCTGCACCTGTACAGGGGCAGACACGGCCATCGGGAGAGGAGGCAGCATTGCGGGTGCGGGTTGAGGGGTGGTGGGGGAGGCAACGGGTGAGTCGTGGGGGCGCTTTGAGTGGCGTCCCCACTTCCACGTCCCCTTTCGCCGTCATCCCTCTCCCGGGCCTTCACAATATCACGCCCAGCATTCTGCTGGACAGTGGGCTGGTGAGGAGATTTCCCCTGCCTGTTTTAAGGCAGCAGATATGTTGGCGTCCAAAATCCGCATGCCCATTGTCAGGGCCTGAATGGACTCACTTGCGAGCTGTGCTTGGATGGAGGCGGCCATTGTTTCCATCGCAGACATTGCTGCTCTCACCTGCGCCCCCAATCCACTAGCGATGGAGGTGCTCTCCTCCATCCTCTCCGCGATCGTGGAGGCTGACCGTGGCACCTTTTCCAGTGCCTCGCAAAGGTGCGTCTGCACCTCGATCGTTCTCTCTCTCAACGATGTCCGCCCCCTGGAGTTCACATCTGTATCCAGCTGAGCAGAGCCTGGAGAGGAGTGCGCCTCCCTCCCCCACCCATACCCAGACTCTCCACAGCGGCCCCTGCGCCACCGGCGTCTGCTCGGGCTCACTCGTGAGCGGTGAATCACCAGGTGCCAACACAACTATCTGCCGAACAGGACCCACCGAGGGGCGGGTATCTGCGCTGGTGCAGGGCTGGACGTGACATGAAATGCACCCTCAGAGGAAAGGAGCTCCTCTGAGGAACCGCCCTCTTCCATGGCGCCTGCCCCCTCGTCAATCCGTGGAAGGGAACATGAAGCAGCATTAAAAAAATCACCGCAGGAGTGACAATCTTTCCAATCAGCATCCTGAGGTGTCCAACAGGTCAATCATTGATAACGTCAGTTCATGATGTGTGTGAGGGATGTTAGAGTTTGCGGGCTGCCAGCCTCGCCATCTCCGACGGCCAGGCGTTCAACCATGATGTCCATTGCCTCCTCCATCCCCATCCGTCAGGGCCACTATTTGTGGTGGGCTCCCCTCCCATCCTGCTCCTCTCCCATGCATTTTGCGCTCTCTTCTCCTACATGGGGAGAAAGAACAGAGCTATGAGTGAGTGAGGGTGACGGGGTGCAGCCGTTGGATGCATTGCTTTGGGTGAGGCTGACTGTGAAAGAGGGTGCATCAGAGGGTGAGTATCAGGCAGAGGCATCACACTGGATCAGGACTGGGGTGAGGGGGAGTGGCGGGAGCACAAACAGGCAGGTGAGGAAGTGCAGAGAAAGGGTTTGGAGGAATGAGAGGTGATCTCATTGAAACATACAAACTTCTTACTGGGCTCGACAGGGTAGATGCTGAGAGATTGTTTCCCCAGGCTGGAGAGTCTAGAACCAGGGGTCACAGTCTCAGGATAAGGGGTCGGTCATTCAAGATTGAGATGAGGAGAAATTTCTTCACTCAGAAGGTGGTGAATCTATGAAATTCTCCACCCCAGAGAGCTGAGTGGTTCAGCATATTCAAGACTGAGATGGATAGATGTCCAGATATTAAAGGCATCAAAGGATAGTGGGGATGGTGCAGGAAAATGGCGTTGAGGTGAAAGATCGGCCATGATCTTGTTGAATGGCGAAGCAGGCTCGAGGGGCCGAATGGCCTACTCCTGCTCCCATTTCTTATGTTCTTATGAAGGTAAGTTGATAACGAATTTCAGTGGGTGTGAGGAGTGATGTGACGGATTAGATTTGACGAGACAGAGTGATGGGGGGGGGTGCAAAAGCTTCTTTTCACAGGATGTGTGTGAATGAGCCACTGTACTCACCTTTCCTGACCTGGTTAGGTCATTGAATTGTTCCCTGCGTTGTGCCCATGACCTGGGCACCGTGCTCCCGGTGCTGACCTGCTCTGCCGCCTCCTGCCACTCGGTGGTAGAAGCAAGGAGCTGGGTCCAGGACTTCCCTCCTTCTCACACCGGGCCAGTAGCAACTTGCTGTAGCATCGCTGAACCGAGGTGCAGCCCTGGCTGCACGATGCTGCATTTTCGAGGATCCTCCTCTCGTCTCGAAAATCCATGTTTGTAAGGTCCCTTTAAATAATCTGGTTCCCAGCACGTCGTGGGGGCGTGCAGTGCGCCCACTGCGCAGTTTGGAGGCGCCAAACCCGGAAGGAAAATTAAGGGTCTTCATTTCCGTTGCGATCAGTCAAACCAACTCACATATTATTTACGGGTTTCCCAGGAGACGAATCACCCACCTGCTGAGTTCACGCCGTCATGCGAAAATCATTTCCCCCTCTCTCTCTCTCTCTGTCTGTCTCTTTCTCTCTCTCTCCCTATCTCTCTCTCTCCCTGTCTCTCTCCCTCTCTCTCTTTCTCCCTGTCTCTCTCTCCTTCTCCTTGTCTCTCTCTCTCTCTCTCCCTGTCTCTTTCTCCCTCTCCTTGTCTCTCTCTGTTCATCCCTCTCTCTCTGTCTCTCTCACTTCCTCTCTCTCTCTCTCTCTCTCTCTCACCCCCACTTTCTCTGTCTCTCTCTCTCTCTCTGTATCTCCCTCTCTCTGTCTCTCTCCCTGTCTCCCCCGACCACTCTCTGTCTCTCAATCTCTCTCTCTCCCTATCTCTCTCTCTCTCTCTGTCCCTCTCTCTGTCTCTCTCACTTCCTCTCTCCATATCTGTCTTTCTCTCACTCTATGTCTTTCTCTCACTCTCTGTGGGACCTTTTATGTTTAAAGTTTCATCCGAAAGACTGTACCTCCGACAGTGCGGCGCTCCCTCAGTACTGACCCTCCGACGGTGCGGCGCTCCCTCAGTACTGACCCTCCGACAGTGCGGCGCTCCCTCAGTACTGACCCTCCGACGGTGCGGCGCTCCCTCAGTACCGACCCTCCGACAGTGCGGCGCTCCCCCAGTACCGACCCTCTGACAGTGCGGCGCTCCCCCAGTACCGACCCTCCGACAGTGCGGCGCTCCCTCAGTACCGACCCTCCGACAGTGCGGCGCTCCCCCAGTACCGACCCTCTGACAGTGCGGCGCTCCCCCAGTACCGACCCTCCGACAGTGCAGCGCTCCCTCAGTACTGACCCTCCGACAGTGCAGCGCTCCCTCAGTACGGACCCTCCGACAGTGCAGTGCTCCCTCAGTACTGACCCTCCGACAGTGCAGCGCTCCCTCAGTACTGACCCTCCGACAGTGCAGCGCTCCCTCGGTACTGACCCTCCGACAGTGTGGCGCTCCCTCAGTACTGACCCTCCGACAGTGCGGCGCTCCCTCGGTACTGACCCTCCGACAGTGCAGCGCTCCCTCGGTACTGACCCTCCGACAGTGCAGCGCTCCCTCGGTACTGACCCTCCGACAGTGCGGCGCTCCCTCGGTACTGACCCTCCGACAGTGCGGCGCTCCCTCAGTACTGACCCTCCGACAGTGCAGCGCTCCCTCAGTACGGACCCTCCGACAGTGCAGTGCTCCCTCAGTACTGACCCTCCGACAGTGCAGCGCTCCCTCAGTACTGACCCTCCGACAGTGCAGCGCTCCCTCAGTACTGACCCTCCGACAGTGCGGCGCTCCCTCAGTACTGACCCTCCGACAGTGTGGCGCTCCCTCAGTACTGACCCTCCGACAGTGCAGCGCTCCCTCGGTACTGACCCTCCGACAGTGCAGCGCTCCCTCGGTACTGACCCTCCGACAGTGCGGCGCTCCCTCGGTACTGACCCTCCGACAGTGCGGCGCTCCCTCGGTACTGACCCTCCGACAGTGCGGCGCTCCCTCGGTACTGACCCTCCGACAGTGCGGCGCTCCCTCAGTACGGACCCTCCGACAGTGCAGCGCTCCCTCAGTACCGACCCTCCGACAGTGCGGCTCTCCCTCGGTACTGACCCTCCGACGGTGCGGCGCTCCCTCAGTACCGACCCTCCCACAGTGCAGCGCTCCCTCAGTACCGACCCTCCGACAGTGCGGCGCTCCCTCAGTACTGACCCTCCGACAGTGCGGCGTTCCCTCAGTACTGACCCTCCGACGGTGCGGCGCTCCCTCAGTACTGACCCTCCGACAGTGCAGCACTCCCTCAGTACTGACCCTCCGACAGTGCAGCGCTCCCTCAGTACTGACCCTCCGACAGTGCGGCGCTCCCTCAGTACTGACCCTCCGACAGTGCAGCGCTCCCTCAGTACTGACCCTCCGACAGTGCGGCGCTCCCTCAGTACTGACCCTCCGACAGTGCAGCGCTCCCTCAGTACTGACCCTCCGACAGTGCAGCGCTCCCTCAGTACTGACCCTCCGACAGTGCAGCGCTCCCTCAGTACTGAACCTCCGACAGTGCAGCGCTCCCTCAGTACTGACCCTCCGACAGTGCAGCGCTCCCTCAGTACTGACCCTCCGACAGTGCGGCGCTCCCTCAGTACTGACCCTCCGACAGTGCAGCGCTCCCTCAGTACTGATCCTCCGACAGTGCAGCGCTCCCTCAGTACTGACCCTCCGACAGTGCAGCGCTCCCTCAGTACTGACCCTCCGACAGTGCAGCGCTCCCTCGGTACTGACCCTCCGACAGTGCAGCGCTCCCTCAGTACTGACCCTCCGACAGTGCAGCGCTCCCTCAGTACTGACCCTCCGACAGTGCGGCGCTCCCTCAGTACTGACCCTCCCACAGTGCAGCGCTCCCTCGGTACTGACCCTCCGACAGTGCAGCGCTCCCTCAGTACCGACCCTCCGACAGTGCAGCGCTCCCTCAGTACTGACCCTCCGACAGTGCAGCGCTCCCTCAGTACTGACCCTCCCACAGTGCAGCGCTCCCTCGGTACTGACCCTCCGACAGTGCAGCGCTCCCTCAGTACTGACCCTCCGACAGTGCGGCGCTCCCTCAGTACTGACCCTCCGACAGTGCAGCGCTCCCTCAGTACTGACCCTCCGACAGTGCAGCGCTCCCTCAGTACTGACCCTCCGACAGTGCAGCGCTCCCTCAGTACTGACCCTCCGACAGTGCAGCGCTCCCTCAGTACTGGCACTGGGAGAGTTGGCCTGGATTACGGGGGCTTCAGACTCTGCAGTGTGTGGGGCTCGAACCCTCGATCTTCTGACTCAGAGAGGAAACAGACCGAAGTGCGGCTGACACAGGGATAACGTGGCAAACCAGTCTGTCGAGATGCTGCCGATGGATTTGCTCCTGAAGCAACCTGAGATCTCCTTTACCCGATGTCATGACTTTGCCTGAAGTGGTTCAGGGAATTTATCAAAAAATGTACCGAATATTAAATTGAAGCCGGAATGGGGAATGTGTCGAAAATTTAGTCAGACGGCAGGACTGAGCACAGTTCAGAGATCTGCACTGTCGGAGGAATGTTCAGGCTTTCGAGAGAGAACAGATTGACCAGGATGGGGAGTGTTTGATGGGACAGTGTCGAGGGAGCTTTACTCTGTATCTAACCCTGTACCTGCCCTGGGAGTGTTTGATGGGACAGTGTAGAGGGAGCTTTACTCTGTATCTAACCCTGTACCTGCCCTGGGAGTGTTTGATGGGACAGTGTAGAGGGAGCTTTACTCTGTGTCTAACCCTGTACCTGCCCTGGGAGTGTTTGATGGGACAGTGTAGAAGGAGCTTTACTCTGTATCTAACCCTGCACCTGCCCTGAGAGTGTTTGACGGGACAGTGTAGAGGGAGCTTTACTCTGTATCTAACCCTGTACCTGCCCTGGGAGTGTTTGATGGGACAGTGTAGAGGGAGCTTTACTCTGTGTCTAACCCTGTACCTGCCCTGGGAGTGTTTGATGGGACAGTGTAGAAGGAGCTTTACTCTGTATCTAACCCTGCACCTGCCCTGAGAGTGTTTGACGGGACAGTGTAGAGGGAGCTTTACTCTGTATCTAACCCTGTACCTGCCCTGGGAGTGTTTGACGGGACAGTGTAGAGGGAGCTTTACTCTGTATCTAACCCTGTACCTGCCCTGGGAGTGTTTGATGGGACAGTGTAGAGGGAGCTTTACTCTGTATCTAACCCTGTACCTGCCCTGGGAGTGTTTGATGGGACAGTGTAGAGGGAGCTTTACTCTCTATCTCCCCACCCCTATACTCAGCATCATAGGGACCAGAGCCCCCTTTACCCACCCCAATAGGGAGCGCTGCCTCTTTACTCACCATTGTGCGCCCTCTCCTCTCCCAGCCGACAGTCCAAAGCAAAGATCCCCGATGCCCCATCTCTCGCCTTCCATGTTGGTTCTGTTTACGTGGGTACGAAGCCACTCCCTGCAGGTGCCCGAAAACTCCAGGGTCCTAAAATGAGAAAACAGAAAATTAAACTTCTCACTGAGACACCAGTCAGTGTACAGATATCGCCCTGAGAGTGAGGGGAGGGGTGCGAGGGGGAGGGAGTGTGTGGGGGAGGGGACGCGCGGGGAAGTGGATGTGAGGGGGAGGGAGTGTGAGGGTGGAGCGAGTGCGAGGGGGTGTCAGAGGGAGGGGATGTGAGGGGGAGTGTGTGTTAGAGGGAGGGGTGTGAAGGGGAGGGGGTGTGAGGGGGAGGGGGAGGTGGGGGAGGGGATGTGAGGGGGAGGGGGTGTGAGGGGGAGGGATGGGGTGTGGGGGGAGTGGGTGTTGGGGGAGGGGTTTGAGGGGGAGGGGAGTGAGTGTGAGTGGGTGTGAGGGGGAGTGGAGGGGGTGTGAGGGGGGGAGGAGGAGGTGGGGGAGGGGATGTGAGGGGGAGGGGGTGTGAGGGGGAGGGATGGGGTGTGGGGGGAGTGGGTGTTGGGGGAGGGGTTTGAGGGGGAGGGGAGTGAGTGTGAGTGGGTGTGAGGGGGAGTGGAGGGGGTGTGAGGGGGGGGGGAGGAGGAGGTGGGGGAGGGGATGTGAGGGGGAGGGGGTGTGAGGGGGAGGGGGTGTGAGGGGGAGGGGAGTGAGTGTGAGTGGGTGTGAGGGGGAGTGGAGGGGTGTGAGGGGGGAGGAGGAGGTGGTGATGGGGATGTGAGGGGGAGAGGCGGGGGTGGGTGGGGAAGGGGGTGTGAGGGGGAGGGGAGTGAGTGTGAGTGGGTGTGAGGGGGAGTGGAGGGGGTGTGAGGGGGAGAGGCGGGGGTGGGTGGGGAAGGGGGTGTGAGGGGGAGGGGAGTGAGTGTGAGTGGGTGTGAGGGGGAGTGGAGGGGGTGTGAGGGGGGGAGGAGGAGGTGGGGGAGGGGATGTGAGGGGGAGAGGCGGGGGTGTGAGGGGGAGTGGAGGGGATGTGAGGGGGAGAGGCGGGGGTGTGAGGGGGAGTGGAGGGGATGTGAGGGGGAGAGGCGGGGGTGGGTGGGGAAGGGGGTGTGAGGGGTTGTGAGGGGGGACGGGGGTGGACGCTGCCCCCTCGCGCTCTCCTCTCCTCCAATCACAGCCTCCCCTTTTTCCCGCTCACCTCGGCCGCTCGCGCCTTTGCCGTTGGCCTCGTTGCCTCGCCCCGCCCCCTCTCCTCTCCCCCAATCACAGCCTCGCATTTTGCAGCTCGGCCCGCCCCCTCGCTCGCGCTTCTGCTGTTGGCCTCGACTCCCCGCCCTCTTCCCCGCTCGCCCCGCCTCCCTTCTCGGCCCGCCCCCTCGCTCGCGCTTCTGCGGTTGGCCTCACTGCTCCGCCCTCTCCCCGCTCGCCCCGCCCCTCTCCCTCGCGCTCTCCTTTCCTCCAATCAGAGCCTCTCCCTTTATCCCGCTCGCGGTTTTTCGGTTGTCAGTTGGTGAGAGGGGGCGGGGCGGAGATCGGGCGGGAGAGGGAGGGGGAGGGGGGGGTCGGATCACTCCGTCAAAGAGCCCGCACAGGATCAATGGGCCGAGTGGACTCCTCCTGTAATGTGTTTCTCACAGAGAGAGAGAGAGAGAGTGATGGAGACATGGAACAGGTTCCCAGAGATGGGCCGAATGGACTCCTGTACTGTGTTCTTCACACAGAGAGAGTGATGGACACATGGAACAGACTCCCAGAGATGGGCCGAATGGCCTCCTTCAGTGCTGTAAACGTCTCGGGTTCTAAGCACTGCTTTCATGAGGCTCTGCTGCGAAAGGAGTCCCTGGAACCAGGCCCGTACGCAGTGCACGGTGAAGTGATCAGGAGCTTTCTTGGCATCATCAAGGCCTTTAAAATTATGTTAATGAAGTTCCTCAGTGTGTTTGGTCAGGGCTGTGCACTGCCCCTCAAATGGCTGTCTAGAAATGGCCACTCTCTAAAATGGTCACCTACAAAAATGGCCACTCTTTAAAATGGACAGCTATGAAAATGGCCACTCTCTAAAATGGTCACCTATGAAAATGGCCACTCTCTAAAATGGACAGCTATGAAAATGGCCACTCTCAGAAATGGTCACTCTCAGAAATGGTCATCTACTAAAATGGCCACTCTCTAATATGGTCACCAATGAAAATGGCCGCTCTCAAAAATGGTCACCTACGAAAATGGCCACCTATGAAAATGGCCACTCTCTAAAATGGTCATCTACGAAAATGGCCACTCTAAAATGGTCACCTACGAAAATGGCCATTCCCTAAAATAACCAGCCGAAAAAATGGTCACCTACGAAAATGGCCACCTACGAAAAGGGCCACTCTCAGAAATGGCCACTCTCAGAAATGGTCATCTACTAAAATGGCCACTCTCCAATATGGTCACCTATGAAAATGGCCGCTCTCTAAAATGGTCACCTACAAAAATGGCCACTCTCTAAAATATCCAGCCGAGAAAATGGTCACCTACGAAAATGAACACTCTCTAAAATGGTCACCTATGAAAATGGCCACTCTCTAAAATGGCCACCAACAAAAATGGTCACCTACGAAAATGGCCACTCTCTAAAATGATAGCCTTGGAAAATTGCCACTCTCTGAAATGGCCACCTACTAAAATGGCCCCTCTCTAAAATGGCCACCTTCAAAATGGCCACCCAATAAAATGGTCACCTTTGAAAATGGCCACTCTCTAAAATGGTCACCTCCAAAAATGGCCACTCTCTAAAATGGACACCTTCGAAAATGGCCACCCAATAAAATGGTCACCTATGAAAATGGCCACTCTCTAAAATGGTCACTCTCTAAAATGGTCGCCTACGAAAATGGCCACTCTCTAAAATGGTCACCTTCGAAAATGGCCACCCACAAAAATGGCTGCCTTTGAAGATTGGCCACTGTCTGAAATGGCGACCCTAGAACATGACGACCCGAGAACATGGTGACCCTGGAACATTGCGACCCTAGAACATGGCGACCCTAGAACATGGCGACCCTGGAACATGGCCTGGAAAGGAGATACCTCGGCCTTCTAGATTGATTCCTGGGATGAGAGGGTTGTCCTATGAGGAGAGATTGAGTAGAATGACGACCCGAGAACATGGTGACCCTCGAACATGGCGACTCTAGAACATGGCGACCCTAGAACATGGCGACCCTGGAACATGGCGACCCTAGAACATGGCGACCCGAGAACATGGCGACCCTAGAACATGGCGACCCTAGAACATGGTGACCCTGGAACATGGTGACTCTAAATTGGCCACTTTGTAAAATAGCTGTCGGATTCTCCCTACGTCCTGGTTTATTGATGTTGGATTCTTAAAGCAAACTGACCGTGTCAGACCTGGACTGTGAAGGTCTGTATTTATTCCCCGTTTTGTTATTTGGTTGAATTTCGCTCCCTCCATGTGGTTTTTCTGATCATGAGTGTCCCATTCCTGTATTTCTCTCCCCCTCCCCCCCGCACTGTCCCCAATACTTTCCTCTGGTTTTATTGTTTGCTCCAGTACTTGAAGGAATTCCTTTTTTGGGAGATTCGGAGGTTCCGATTGGACCACAAGGGTCCAGACAATGAAGACGAGTCTCGATAGGACAACAGAGGAAGATGTTGCTCTTTGCACTTTTTCAGGCCTTCGCTCGGCCTGGAAAGGAGATACCTCGGCCTTCTAGATCCAGTCCTGGGATGAGAGGGTTGTCCTATGAGGAGAGATGGAGTAGAATGGGCCGAGACTCTCTGGAGTTTAGAGGAATGAGAGGTGATCTCATTGAAACATAGAAGATTCTGAGGGGGCTTCACAGGGTCGATGCTGAGAGATTGTTTCCCCTGACTGGAGCGTCTAGAACGAGGGGACACAGTCTCAGGATAAGGGGTCGGCCATTCAGGACTGAGATGAGGAGGAATTTCTTCACTCAGAGGGTGGTGAATCTTTGGAATTCTCTCCCCCAGAGGGCTGTGATCCTCAGTCATTGAGTATATTCGAGGCTGAGATCGATGGATTTTTGGACTCTCGGGGAATCAAGGGATATGGGGATCGGGGGGGGAAAGTGGAGTTGAGGTGGAAGATCGGCCATGATCTGATTGAATGGTGTAGCAGGCTCGAGGGGCCGAATGCTCTTATTTCTTCTGTTCTCTCGGGAGATGTAGGTCCCACTGGGCCTATCAGGACACATTGTACGGGATTCCCTGGGTGAGGGAGGTGGGAACCTGGAAAAGTCCCCCCACCCCAGAAACACATCCCCAAACTCTACGGTTCCACGTAACTGAAGGGGTCAGGAGAAGCTCTTGTCAATCTCAGTGGGATTGAACCCTGGGGGATTCAGGTTCTGTCCCAAATTGAAACCCCCAGCCTCAGAATTACGCTCTCCTGGGGGAGGGGCAGTTGATCACAGATGAACAGCCTATCCTGACGTCTATTGAGACTGGGCTGAGCTCTGTACAAGGACAGACGGAGGGCATGGGACCTCACAGCAGTGACGTGCCTGGGACTTTCACCACTCCAGTGTGCCTTGGGGGCCTCTGGTCACCTCACGGACATCTGCAGGGACCCTCACCCACTCCACCCCTTCCCCAGGGCTGAGGGAGAGAGATAAGCAGGACCTCTTCCCACTTGACCGTGAGACCCAATCTGCAGGGGTCAGATCAGGGGGGTGGGGGTAGGAATTGTCTCGAAGGATACAGTGCTGGTGGGCTTCACTCCTTCCAATGGAACACTTCGACCTGGCCTCACACAAAGTCCTGGGCACCATGCAAAGGAGCTCATACCTGGGACATGGGGAGTTGGGGAGGGGGAGAAGGGACGGACGAGGGAGATCTCTCTCCAGATGGACACCCAGTGGTCTAAATTAACGCATCCCTTCAAAGGTGGTGGTGAGCCGCCTTCTTGAACCGCTGCAGTCCGTGTGGTGAAGGTTCTCCCACAGTGCTGTTAGGAAGGGAGTTCCAGGATTTGGACCCAGCGACGATGAAGGAACGGCCGATATATTTCCAAGTCGGGATGGTGTGTGACTCGGAGGGGAACGTGCAGGTGGTGTTGTTCCCATGTACCTGCTGCTCTTGTCCTTCTAGGTGGTAGAGGTCGCGGGTTTGGGAGGTGCTGTCGAAGAAGCCTTGGCGAGTTGCTGCAGTGCATCCTGTGGATGGTACACACTGCAGCCACTGTGCGCCGGTGGTGAAGGGAGTGAATGTTTAGGGTGGTGGATGGGGTGCCAATCGAATGGGCTGCTTTGTCCTGGATGGTGTCGAGCTTCTTGAGTGTTGTTGGAGCTGCACTCATCCAGGCAAGTGGAGAATATTCCATCACATTCCTGAGCATTGATTCATAGACTGAGAGAGGGCGGGAGGTGGGAATCAGCAGGAGGGGTCCTTGCCCATCTCAGAGTGGAATAAAATAATCCCACAGAAAAAAACTCCAGTGAAAATTCATCAGAAACAAAATCGGGAGATGTTTCGAGTGGAAATAAACCAAACTGGACCCAATTCTCTGGTCAGCACCTGTCCTCACAGTCAGAAGAGCAGATTCTGTTTGATGGGTTCCACAGTCTGTCTCACAATGAATGAGAGAATATTACTGGGTTTAATTATATTATAAACCCAATACACTTCCATTCTTAAACAGAAATGGGTCAGAAGTAAAGTTTCAATCTGTTCAGTAACAATTAAAGGCAAGGAATGTCACGTTAGATAATGTGACATGGAGCTAAATACTAATCTTAATCTTGTAGGAATAATGATCCCAGTTATCTGTCCTTCTCTTCCCCCTCCCCAGTCACGGACACTCTTTAAACCCACCTGGAATTAATTTAAATATCCAGAGAATGCAGACACTGAATCCCTTTCCCCATCACACACACCCCCAGTCTGAACATTCAATATTCAGCTCTCTTGTGGAGACTGATAGTGAGGAAACGATTTCAAATATCACCCAGAGAGAGAGAGAGTCTGTGTGTGAGTGTGTGTGTGTCTGTGTGTGTGTGTGTGTGTATGTGTCTCTGTGTGTGTGTGTGTGTGCGTGTCTGTGTGTGTGTGCCTATGTCTGTGTGTGTGAGTGTGTGTGTCTCTGTGTGTGTGTGTCTGTGTGTCTGTGTGTGTGTGTGTCTCTGTGTGTGTGTGTGTCTGTGTGTGTGTGTGTCTGTGTGTGTGTGTGTGTGTGTGTGTGTCTGTGTGTGTGTGTGTGTCTGTGTGTGTGTGTGTGTCTGTCTGTCTGTGTGTGTGTGTATGTGTGTGTGTGCCTATGTCTGTGTGTGTGTGTGTGTGTGTGTGTGTGTGTCGGGGGGGTTCGGACAAAATAACATTTCTTCTTCCTCTGGTGAATTTCCTTGGCCAGATACACATCATTCTGTTTAAAGTGAGTGTTATTGAGGATAATGAAGAAATCGTATTGATCAAACTTTACACGGTCCAAATATACACTGGCCAGAAATTTCCTGTCCCCAGTCCCAGGGAGCTCCCAGATTTTGACCGAATCTTTCCTCGGATGTTTCCACATTACCGGTTCCAGTGTTGTTTCTGTTCAGTATTGTATATCAAGGAGAGCAGGGTGGAAATAGGGACAATATTATAGTGTGTACAACAGAGTTTTAAATACAACTTGTGTAAGATACACTGTCCTTTCACCCTCTGGGACCGGGTCTCACAGTGTGTTAGATACACTGTCCTTTCCCCCTCTGGGACCGGGTCTCACAGTGTGTTAGATACACTGTCCTTTCCCCCTCTGGGACCGGGTCTCACAGTGTGTTAGATACATTGTCCTTTCCCCCTCTGGGACCGGGTCTCACAGTGTGTTAGATACACTGTCCTTTCCCCCTCTGGGACCGGGTCTCACAGTGTGTTAGATACACTGTCCTTTCCCCCTCTGGGACCGGGTCTCACAGTGCGTTAGATACACTGTCCTTTCCCCCTCTGGGACCGGGTCTCACAGTGTGTTAGATACATTGTCCTTTCCCCCTCTGGGACCGGGTCTCACAGTGTGTTAGATACACTGACCATTCCCCCTCTGGGACCGGGTGTCACAGTGTGTTAGATACACTGTCCTTTCCGCCTCTGGGACCGGGTCTCACAGTGCGTTAGATACACTGTCCTTTCCCCCTCTGGGACCGGGTCTCACAGAGCGTTAGATACACTGTCCTTTCCCCCTCTGGGACCGGGTCTCACAGTGCGTTAGATACACTGTCCTTTCCCCCTCTGGGACCGGGTCTCACAGAGCGTTAGATACACTGTCCTTTCCCCCTCTGAGACCGGGTCTCACAGTGCGTTAGATACAGTGTCCATTCCCCCTCTGGGACCGGGTCTCACAGTGTGTTAGATACACTGTCCTTTCCCCCTCTGGGACCGGGTCTCACAGTGTGTTAGATACACTGTCCTTTCCCCCTCTGGGACCGGGTCTCACAGTGCGTTAGATACACTGTCCATTCCCCCTCTGGGACCGTGTCTCACAGTGCGTTAGATACACTGTCCTTTCCCCCTCTGGGACCGGGTCTCACAGTGTGTTAGATACACTGTCCTTTCCCCCTCTGGGACTGGCTCTCACAGTGTGTTAGATACACTGTCCTTTCCTCCTCTGGGACCGGGTCTCACAGTGTGTTAGATACACTGTCCTTTCCCCCTCTGGGACCGGGTCTCACAGTGTATTAGATACATTGTCCTTTCCCCCTCTGGGATCGGGTCTCACAGTGTGTTAGATACACTGTCCTTTCCCCCTCTGGGACCGGGTCTCACAGTGTATTAGATACACTGTCCTTTCCCCCTCTGGGATCGGGTCTCACAGTGCGTTAGATACACTGTCCTTTTCCCCTCTGAGACTGGGTGCCACAGTGCGTTAGATTCAATGTCCTTTCCCCCTCTGGGACCGGGTCTCACAGTGTGTTAGATGCACTGTCCTTTCCCCCTCTGGGACAGGGTCTCACAGTGTGTTAGATACACTGTCCTTTCCCCCTCTGGGACCGGCTCTCACAGTGTGTTAGATACACTGTCCTTTCCCCCTCTGGGACCGGGTCTCACAGTGCGTTAGATACACTGTCCATTCCCCCTCTGGGACCGGGTCTCACAGTGCGTTAGATACACTGTCCTTTCCCCCTCTGGGACCGGGTCTCACAGTGTATTAGATACACTTTCCTTTCCTCCTCTGGGACCGGGTCTCACAGTGCGTTAGATACACTGTCCTTTCCCCCTCTGGGACCGGGTCTCACAGTGTATTAGATACACTGTCCTTTCCCCCTCTGGGACCGTGTGTCACAGTGTATTAGATACACTGTCCTTTCCCCCTCTGGGACCGGGTCTCACAGAGCGTTAGATACACTGTCCTTTCCCCCTCTGGGACCGGGTCTCACAGTGCGTTAGATACACTGTCCTTTCCCCCTCTGGGACCGGGTCTCACAGAGCGTTAGATACACTGTCCTTTCCCCCTCTGGGACCGGGTCTCACAGTGCGTTAGATACAGTGTCCATTCCCCCTCTGGGACCGGGTCTCACAGTGTGTTAGATACACTGTCCTTTCCCCCTCTGGGACCGGGTCTCACAGTGTGTTAGATACACTGTCCTTTCCCCCTCTGGGACCGGGTCTCACAGTGCGTTAGATACACTGTCCATTCCCCCTCTGGGACCGTGTCTCACAGTGCGTTAGATACACTGTCCTTTCCCCCTCTGGGACCGGGTCTCACAGTGTGTTAGATACACTGTCCTTTCCCCCTCTGGGACCGGGTCTCACAGTGCGTTAGATACACTGTCCATTCCCCCTCTGGGACCGTGTCTCACAGTGCGTTAGATACACTGTCCTTTCCCCCTCTGCGACCGGGTCTCACAGTGTGTTAGATACACTGTCCTTTCCCCCTCTGGGACTGGCTCTCACAGTGTGTTAGATACACTGTCCTTTCCTCCTCTGGGACCGGGTCTCACAGTGTGTTAGATACACTGTCCTTTCCCCCTCTGGGACCGGGTCTCACAGTGTATTAGATACATTGTCCTTTCCCCCTCTGGGATCGGGTCTCACAGTGTGTTAGATACACTGTCCTTTGCCCCTCTGGGACCGAGTCTCACAGTGTGTTAGATACACTGTCCTTTCCCCCTCTGGGACCGGGTCTCACAGTGTGTTACATACACTGTCCTTTCCCCCTCTGGGACCGGGTCTCACAGTGCGTTAGATACACTGTCCTTTTCCCCTCTGAGACTGGGTGCCACAGTGCGTTAGATTCAATGTCCTTTCCCCCTCTGGGACCGGGTCTCACAGTGTGTTAGATGCACTGTCCTTTCCCCCTCTGGGACAGGGTCTCACAGTGTGTTAGATACACTGTCCTTTCCCCCTCTGGGACCGGCTCTCACAGTGTGTTAGATACACTGTCCTTTCCCCCTCTGGGACCGGATCTCACAGTGTGTTGGATACACTGTCCTTTCCCCCTCTGGGACCGGGTCTCACAGTGCGTTAGATACACTGTCCATTCCCCCTCTGGGACCGGGTCTCACAGTGTGTTAGATACACTGTCCTTTCCCCCTCTGGGACCGGGTCTCACAGTGCGTTAGATACACTGTCCATTCCCCCTCTGGGACCGGGTCTCACAGTGTGTTAGATACACTGTCCTTTCCCCCTCTGGGACCGGGTCTCACAGTGTGTTAGATACACTGTCCTTTCCCCCTCTGGGACCGGGTCTCACAGTGCGTTAGATACACTGTCCTTTCCCCCTCTGGGACCGGGTCTCACAGTGTGTTAGATACACTGTCCTTTCCCCCCTCTGGGACCGGGTCTCACAGTGTATTAGATACACTGTCCTTTCCCCCTCTGGGACCGGGTCTCACAGTGTGTTAGATACACTGTCCTTTCCCCCTCAGGGACCGGGTCTCACAGTGTGTTAGATACACTGTCCTTTCCCCCTCTGGGACCGGGTCTCACAGTGCGTTAGATACACTGTCCTTTCCCCCTCTGGGACCGGGTCTCACAGTGAGTTAGATAAACTGTCCTTTCCCCCTCTGGGACCGGGTCTCACAGTGCGTTAGATACACTGTCCTTTCCCCCTCTGGGACCGGGTCTCACAGAGCGTCAGATACACTGTCCTTTCCCCCTCTGGGACCGGGTCTCACAGAGCGTCAGATACACTGTCCTTTCCCCCTCTGGGACTGGGTCTCACAGTGCGTTAGATACACTGTCCTTTCCCCCTCTGGGACCGGGTCTCACAGTGTGTTAGATACATTGTCCTTTCCCCCTCTGGGACCGGGTCTCACAGTGTGTTAGATACACTGACCATTCCCCCTCTGGGACCGGGTCTCACAGTGTGTTAGATACACTGTCCTTTCCCCCTCTGGGACCGGGTCTCACAGTGTGTTAGATACACTGTCCTTTCCCCCTCTGGGACCGGGTCTCACAGTGCGTTAGATACACTGTCCTTTCCCCCTCTGGGACCGGGTCTCACAGTGTGTTAGATACATTGTCCTTTCCCCCTCTGGGACCGGGTCTCACAGTGTGTTAGATACACTGACCATTCCCCCTCTGGGACCGGGTGTCACAGTGTGTTAGATACACTGTCCTTTCCGCCTCTGGGACCGGGTCTCACAGTGCGTTAGATACACTGTCCTTTCCCCCTCTGGGTCCGGGTCTCACTGTGTGTTAGATACACTGTCCTTTCCCCCTCTGGGACCGGGTCTCACAGTGCGTTAGATACACTGTCCTTTCCCCCTCTGGGACCGGGTCTCACAGTGCGTTAGATACACTGTCCTTTCCCCCTCTGGGACCGGGTCTCAGTGCGTTAGATACACTGTCCTTTCCCCCTCTGGGACCGGGTCTCACAGAGCGTTAGATACACTGTCCTTTCCCCCTCTGGGACCGGGTCTCACAGAGCGTTAGATACACTGTCCTTTCCCCCTCTGAGACCGGGTCTCACAGTGCGTTAGATACAGTGTCCATTCCCCCTCTGGGACCGGGTCTCACGGTGTGTTAGATACACTGTCCTTTCCCCCTCTGGGACCGGGTCTCACAGTGTGTTAGATACACTGTCCTTTCCCCCTCTGGGACCGGGTCTCACAGTGCGTTAGATACACTGTCCATTCCCCCTCTGGGACCGTGTCTCACAGTGCGTTAGATACACTGTCCTTTCCCCCTCTGGGACCGGGTCTCACAGTGTGTTAGATACACTGTCCTTTCCCCCTCTGGGACTGGCTCTCACAGTGTGTTAGATACACTGTCCTTTCCTCCTCTGGGACCGGGTCTCACAGTGTGTTAGATACACTGTCCTTTCCCCCTCTGGGACCGGGTCTCACAGTGTATTAGATACATTGTCCTTTCCCCCTCTGGGATCGGGTCTCACAGTGTGTTAGATACACTGTCCTTTCCCCCTCTGGGACCGGGTCTCACAGTGTATTAGATACATTGTCCTTTCCCCCTCTGGGATCGGGTCTCACAGTGCGTTAGATACACTGTCCTTTTCCCCTCTGAGACTGGGTGCCACAGTGCGTTAGATTCAATGTCCTTTCCCCCTCTGGGACCGGGTCTCACAGTGTGTTAGATGCACTGTCCTTTCCCCCTCTGGGACCGGGTCTCACAGTGTGTTAGATACACTGTCCTTTCCCCCTCTGGGACCGGCTCTCACAGTGTGTTAGATACACTGTCCTTTCCCCCTCTGAGACCGGGTGTCACAGTGTGTTAGATACACTGTCCTTTCCTCCTCTGGGACCGGGTCTCACAGTGTGTTAGATACACTGTCCTTTCCCCCTCTGGGACCGGGTCTCACAGTGCGTTAGATACACTGTCCTTTCCCCCTCTGGGACCGGGTCTCTCAGTGTGTTAGATACACTGTCCTTTCCCCCTCTGGGACCGGGTCTCACAGTGTGTTAGATACACTGTCCTTTCCCCCTCTGGGACCGGATCTCACAGTGTGTTAGATACACTGTCCTTTCCCCCTCTGGGACCGGGTCTCACAGTGCGTTAGATACACTGTCCTTTCCCCCTCTGGGACCGGGTCTCACAGAGCGTCAGATACACTGTCCTTTCCCCCTCTGGGACCGGGTCTCACAGAGCGTCAGATACACTGTCCTTTCCCCCTCTGGGACTGGGTCTCACAGTGCGTTAGATACACTGTCCTTTCCCCCTCTGGGACCGGGTCTCACAGTGTGTTAGATACATTGTCCTTTCCCCCTCTGGGACCGGGTCTCACAGTGTGTTAGATACACTGACCATTCCCCCTCTGGGACCGGGTCTCACAGTGTGTTAGATACACTGTCCTTTCCCCCTCTGGGACCGGGTCTCACAGTGTGTTAGATACACTGTCCTTTCCCCCTCTGGGACCGGGTCTCACAGTGCGTTAGATACACTGTCCTTTCCCCCTCTGGGACCGGGTCTCACAGTGTGTTAGATACATTGTCCTTTCCCCCTCTGGGACCGGGTCTCACACTGTGTTAGATACACTGACCATTCCCCCTCTGGGACCGGGTGTCACAGTGTGTTAGATACACTGTCCTTTCCGCCTCTGGGACCGGGTCTCACAGTGCGTTAGATACACTGTCCTTTCCCCCTCTGGGACCGGGTCTCACAGAGCGTTAGATACACTGTCCTTTCCCCCTCTGGGACCGGGTCTCACAGTGCGTTAGATACACTGTCCTTTCCCCCTCTGGGACCGGGTCTCACAGAGCGTTAGATACACTGTCCTTTCCCCCTCTGGGACCGGGTCTCACAGTGCGTTAGATACAGTGTCCATTCCCCCTCTGGGACCGGGTCTCACAGTGTGTTAGATACACTGTCCTTTCCCCCTCTGGGACCGGGTCTCACAGTGTGTTAGATACACTGTCCTTTCCCCCTCTGGGACCGGGTCTCACAGTGCGTTAGATACACTGTCCATTCCCCCTCTGGGACCGTGTCTCACAGTGCGTTAGATACACTGTCCTTTCCCCCTCTGGGACCGGGTCTCACAGTGTGTTAGATACACTGTCCTTTCCCCCTCTGGGACTGGCTCTCACAGTGTGTTAGATACACTGTCCTTTCCTCCTCTGGGACCGGGTCTCACAGTGTGTTAGATACACTGTCCTTTCCCCCTCTGGGACCGGGTCTCACAGTGTATTAGATACATTGTCCTTTCCCCCTCTGGGATCGGGTCTCACAGTGTGTTAGATACACTGTCCTTTGCCCCTCTGGGACCGAGTCTCACAGTGTGTTAGATACACTGTCCTTTCCCCCTCTGGGACCGGGTCTCACAGTGTGTTACATACACTGTCCTTTCCCCCTCTGGGACCGGGTCTCACAGTGCGTTAGATACACTGTCCTTTTCCCCTCTGAGACTGGGTGCCACAGTGCGTTAGATTCAATGTCCTTTCCCCCTCTGGGACCGGGTCTCACAGTGTGTTAGATGCACTGTCCTATCCCCCTCTGGGACAGGGTCTCACAGTGTGTTAGATACACTGTCCTTTCCCCCTCTGGGACCGGCTCTCACAGTGTGTTAGATACACTGTCCTTTCCTCCTCTGGGACCGGGTCTCACAGTGTGTTAGATACACTGTCCTTTCCCCCTCTGGGACCGGATCTCACAGTGTGTTGGATACACTGTCCTTTCCCCCTCTGGGACCGGGTCTCACAGTGTGTTAGATACACTGTCCTTTCCCCCTCTGGGACCGGGTCTCACAGTGTGTTAGATACACTGTCCTTTGCCCCTCTGGGACCGGGTCTCACAGTGTGTTAGATACACTGTCCTTTCCCCCTCTGGGACCGGGTCTCACAGTGTGTTAGATACACTGTCCTTTCCCCCTCTGGGACCGGGTCTCACAGTGTGTTAGATACACTGTCCTTTCCCCCTCTGGGACCGGGTCTCACAGTGTGTTAGATACACTGTCCTTTCCCCCTCTGGGACCGGGTCTCACAGTGTATTAGATACACTGTCCTTTCCCCCTCTGGGACCGGGTCTCACAGTGCGTTAGATACACTGTCCTTTCCCCCTCTGGGACCGGGTCTCACAGTGCGTTAGATACACTGTCCTTTCCCCCTCTGGGACCGGGTCTCACAGTGCGTTAGATACACTGTCCATTCCCCCTCTGGGACCGTGTCTCACAGTGCGTTAGATACACTGTCCTTTCCCCCTCTGGGACCGGGTCTCACAGTGTGTTAGATACACTGTCCTTTCCCCCTCTGGGACCGGGTCTCACAGTGTGTTAGATACACTGTCCTTTCCCCCTCTGGGACTGGATCTCACAGTGTGTTAGATACACTGTCCTTTCCTCCTCTGGGACCGGGTCTCACAGTGTGTTAGATACACTGTCCTTTCCCCCTCTGGGACCGGGTCTCAGAGTGTATTAGATACATTGTCCTTTCCCCCTCTGGGACCGGGTCTCACAGTGTGTAAGATACACTGTCCTTTCCCCCTCTGGGACCGGGTCTCACAGTGCGTTAGATACACTGTCCTTTCCCCCTCTTGGACCGGGTCTCACAGTGCGTTAGATACACTGTCCTTTCCCCCTCTGGGACCGGGTGTCACAGTGTGTTAGATACACTGTCCTTTCCGCCTCTGGGACCGGGTCTCACAGTGTGTTAGATACACTGTCCTTTCCCCCTCTGGGACCGGGTGTCACAGTGTGTTAGATACACTGTCCTTTCCGCCTCTGGGACCGGGTGTCACAGTGTGTTAGATACACTGTCCTTTCCCCCTCTGGGACCGGGTGTCACAGTGTGTTAGATACACTGTCCTTTCCGCCTCTGGGACCGGGTCTCACAGTGTGTTAGATACACTGTCCTTTCCCCCTCTGGGACCGGGTCTCACAGTGCGTTAGATACACTGTCCTTTCCCCCTCTGGGACCGGGTCTCACAGAGCGTTAGATACACTGTCCTTTCCCCCTCTGGGACCGGGTCTCACAGTGCGTTAGATACACTGTCCTTTCCCCCTCTGGGACCGGGTCTCACAGGTCGTTAGATACACTGTCCTTTCCCCCTCTGGGACCGGGTCTCACAGTGCGTTAGATACAGTGTCCATTCCCCCTCTGGGACCGGGTCTCACAGTGTGTTAGATACACTGTCCTTACCCCCTCTGGGACCGGGTCTCACAGTGTGTTAGATACACTGTCCTTTCCCCCTCTGGGACCGGGTCTCACAGTGCGTTAGATACACTGTCCTTTTCCCCTCTGGGACCGGGTCTCACAGTGCGTTAGATACACTGTCCTTTCCCCCTCTGGGACCGCATCTCACAGTGTGTTAGAAACACTGTCCTTTCCCCCTCTGGGACCGGGTCTCACAGTGTGTTGGATACACTGTCCTTTCCCCCTCTGGGACCGGGTCTCACAGTGTGTTAGATACACTGTCCTTTCCCCCTCTGGGACCGGGTCTCACTGTGTGTTAGATACACTGTCCTTTCCCCCTCTCGGACCGGGTCTCACAGTGCGTTAGATACACTGTCCTTTCCCCCTCTGGGACCGGGTCTCACAGTGCGTTAGATACACTGTCCTTTCCCCCTCTGGGACCGGGTCTCACAGTGCGTTAGATACACTGTCCTTTACCCCTCTGGGACCGGGTCTCACAGTGCGTTAGATACACTGTCCTTTCCCCCTCTGGGACCGGGTCTCACTGTGTGTTAGATACACTGTCCTTTCCCCCTCTGGGACCGGGTCTCACAGTGTGTGAGATACACTGTCCTTTCCCCCTCTCGGACCGGGTCTCACAGTGTATTAGATACACTGTCATTTCCCCCTCTGGGACCGGGTCTCACAGTGTATTAGATACACTGTCCTTTCCCCCTCTGGGACCGGGTCTCACAGTGTGTTGGACTCACTGTCCTTTCCCCCTCTGGGACCGGGTCTCACAGTGCGTTAGATACACTGTCCATTCCCCCTCTGGGACCGGGTCTCACAGTGCGTTAGATACACTGTCCTTTCCCCCTCTGGGACCGGGTCTCACAGTGCGTTAGATACACTGTCCTTTTCCCCCTCTGGGACCGGGTCTCACAGTGCGTTAGATACACTGTCCTTTCCCCCTCTGGGACCGGGTCTCACAGTGCGTTAGATACACTGTCCTTTCCCCCTCTGGGACCGGGTCTCACAGTGCGTTAGATACACTGTCCTTTCCCCCTCTGGGACCGGGTCTCACAGTGCGTTAGATACACTGTCCTTTCCCCCTCTGGGACCGGGTCTCACAGTGCGTTAGATACACTGTCCTTTCCCCCTCTGGGACCGGGTCTCACAGTGTGTTAGATACACTGTCCTTTCCCCCTCTGGGACCGGGTCTCACAATGTGTTAGAAACACTGTCCTTTCCCCCTCTGGGACCGGGTCTCACAGTGTGTTAGATACACTGTCCTTTCCCCCTCTGGGACCGGGTCTCACAGTGTATTAGATACACTGTCCTTTCCCCCTCTGGGACCGGGTCTCACAGTGCGTTAGATACACTGTCCTTTCCCCCTCTGGGACCGGGTCTCACAGTGTGTGAGATACACTGTCCTTTCCCCCTCTGGGACCGGGTCTCACAGTGTGTTAGATACACTGTCCTTTCCCCCTCTGGGACCTGGTCTCACAGTGTGTTAGATACACTGTCCTTTCCCCCTCTGGGACCTGGTCTCACAGTGTGTTAGATACACTGTCCTTTCCCCCTCTGGGACCGGGTCTCACAGTGTGTTAGATACACTGTCCTTTCCCCCTCTGGGACCGGGTCTCACAGTGTGTTAGATACACTGTCTTTCCCCCTCTGGGACCGCATCTCACAGTGTGTTAGAAACACTGTCCTTTCCCCCTCTGGGACCGGGTCTCACAGTGTGTTAGATACACTGTCCTTTCCCCCTCTGGGACCGGGTCTCACAGTGTGTTAGATACACTGTCCTTTCCCCCTCTGGGATCGGGTCTCACAGTGTGTTAGATACACTGTCCTTTCCCCCTCTGGGACCGGGTCTCACTGTGTGTTAGATACACTGTCCTTTCCCCCTCTCGGACCGGGTCTCACAGTGTATTAGATACACTGTCCTTTCCCCCTCTGGGACCGGGTCTCACAGTGCGTTAGATACACTGTCCTTTCCCCCTCTGGGACCGGGTCTCACAGTGCGTTAGATACACTGTCCTTTCCCCCTCTGGGACCGGGTCTCACAGTGCGTTAGATACACTGTCCTTTCCCCCTCTGGGACCGGGTCTCACTGTGTGTTAGATACACTGTCCTTTCCCCCTCTGGGACCGGGTCTCACAGTGTGTGAGATACACTGTCCTTTCCCCCTCTCGGACCGGGTCTCACAGTGTATTAGATACACTGTCATTTCCCCCTCTGGGACCGGGTCTCACAGTGTATTAGATACACTGTCCTTTCCCCCTCTGGGACCGGGTCTCACAGTGTGTTAGATACACTGTCCTTTCCCCCTCTGGGACCGGGTCTCACAGTGCGTTAGATACACTGTCCATTCCCCCTCTGGGACCGTGTCTCACAGTGCGTTAGATACACTGTCCTTTCCCCCTCTGGGACCGGGTCTCACAGTGCGTTAGATACACTGTCCTTTCCCCCTCTGGGACCGGGTCTCACAGTGCGTTAGATACACTGTCCTTTCCCCCTCTGGGACCGGGTCTCACAGTGCGTTAGATACACTGTCCTTTCCCCCTCTGGGACCGGGTCTCACAGTGCGTTAGATACACTGTCCTTTCCCCCTCTGGGACCGGGTCTCACAGTGCGTTAGATACACTGTCCTTTCCCCCTCTGGGACCGGGTCTCACAGTGTGTTAGATACACTGTCCTTTCCCCCTCTGGGACCGGGTCTCACAGTGCGTTAGATACACTGTCCTTTCCCCCTCTGGGACCGGGTCTCACAGTGCGTTAGATACACTGTCCTTTCCCCCTCTGGGACCGGGTCTCACAGTGTATTAGATACACTGTCCTTTCCCCCTCTGGGACCGGGTCTCACAGTGCGTTAGATACACTGTCCTTTCCCCCTCTGGGACCGGGTCTCACAGTGTGTGAGATACACTGTCCTTTCCCCCTCTGGGACCGGGTCTCACAGTGTGTTAGATACACTGTCCTTTCCCCCTCTGGGACCTGGTCTCACAGTGTGTTAGATACACTGTCCTTTCCCCCTCTGGGACCTGGTCTCACAGTGTGTTAGATACACTGTCCTTTCCCCCTCTGGGACCGGGTCTCACAGTGCGTTAGATACACTGTCCTTTCCCCCTCTGGGACCGGGTCTCACAGTGTGTGAGATACACTGTCCTTTCCCCCTCTGGGACCGGGTCTCACAGTGCGTTAGATACACTGTCCTTTTCCCCTCTGGGACCGGGTCTCACAGTGCGTTAGATACACTGTCCTTTCCCCCTCTGGGACCGGGTCTCACAGTGTGTTAGATACACTGTCCATTCCCCCTCTGGGACCGTGTCTCACAGTGCGTTAGATACACTGTCCTTTCCCCCTCTGGGACCGGGTCTCACAGTGTGTTAGATACACTGTCCTTTCCCCCTCTGGGACCGGGTCTCACAGTGTGTTAGATACACTGTCCATTCCCCCTCTGGGACCGCATCTCACAGTGTGTTAGAAACACTGTCCTTTCCCCCTCTGGGACCGGGTCTCACAGTGTGTTGGATACACTGTCCTTTCCCCCTCTGGGACCGGGTCTCACAGTGTGTTAGATACACTGTCCTTTCCCCCTCTGGGACCGGGTCTCACTGTGTGTTAGATACACTGTCCTTTCCCCCTCTCGGACCGGGTCTCACAGTGCGTTAGATACACTGTCCTTTCCCCCTCTGGGACCGGGTCTCACAGTGCGTTAGATACACTGTCCTTTCCCCCTCTGGGACCGGGTCTCACAGTGCGTTAGATACACTGTCCTTTACCCCTCTGGGACCGGGTCTCACAGTGCGTTAGATACACTGTCCTTTCCCCCTCTGGGACCGGGTCTCACTGTGTGTTAGATACACTGTCCTTTCCCCCTCTGGGACCGGGTCTCACAGTGTGTGAGATACACTGTCCTTTCCCCCTCTCGGACCGGGTCTCACAGTGTATTAGATACACTGTCATTTCCCCCTCTGGGACCGGGTCTCACAGTGTATTAGATACACTGTCCTTTCCCCCTCTGGGACCGGGTCTCACAGTGTGTTGGACTCACTGTCCTTTCCCCCTCTGGGACCGGGTCTCACAGTGCGTTAGATACACTGTCCATTCCCCCTCTGGGACCGGGTCTCACAGTGCGTTAGATACACTGTCCTTTCCCCCTCTGGGACCGGGTCTCACAGTGCGTTAGATACACTGTCCTTTTCCCCCTCTGGGACCGGGTCTCACAGTGCGTTAGATACACTGTCCTTTCCCCCTCTGGGACCGGGTCTCACAGTGCGTTAGATACACTGTCCTTTCCCCCTCTGGGACCGGGTCTCACAGTGCGTTAGATACACTGTCCTTTGCCCCTCTGGGACCGGGTCTCACAGTGCGTTAGATACACTGTCCTTTCCCCCTCTGGGACCGGGTCTCACAGTGCGTTAGATACACTGTCCTTTCCCCCTCTGGGACCGGGTCTCACAGTGTGTTAGATACACTGTCCTTTCCCCCTCTGGGACCGGGTCTCACAATGTGTTAGAAACACTGTCCTTTCCCCCTCTGGGACCGGGTCTCACAGTGTGTTAGATACACTGTCCTTTCCCCCTCTGGGACCGGGTCTCACAGTGTATTAGATACACTGTCCTTTCCCCCTCTGGGACCGGGTCTCACAGTGCGTTAGATACACTGTCCTTTCCCCCTCTGGGACCGGGTCTCACAGTGTGTGAGATACACTGTCCTTTCCCCCTCTGGGACCGGGTCTCACAGTGTGTTAGATACACTGTCCTTTCCCCCTCTGGGACCTGGTCTCACAGTGTGTTAGATACACTGTCCTTTCCCCCTCTGGGACCTGGTCTCACAGTGTGTTAGATACACTGTCCTTTCCCCCTCTGGGACCGGGTCTCACAGTGTGTTAGATACACTGTCCTTTCCCCCTCTGGGACCGGGTCTCACAGTGTGTTAGATACACTGTCTTTCCCCCTCTGGGACCGCATCTCACAGTGTGTTAGAAACACTGTCCTTTCCCCCTCTGGGACCGGGTCTCACAGTGTGTTAGATACACTGTCCTTTCCCCCTCTGGGACCGGGTCTCACAGTGTGTTAGATACACTGTCCTTTCCCCCTCTGGGATCGGGTCTCACAGTGTGTTAGATACACTGTCCTTTCCCCCTCTGGGACCGGGTCTCACTGTGTGTTAGATACACTGTCCTTTCCCCCTCTCGGACCGGGTCTCACAGTGTATTAGATACACTGTCCTTTCCCCCTCTGGGACCGGGTCTCACAGTGCGTTAGATACACTGTCCTTTCCCCCTCTGGGACCGGGTCTCACAGTGCGTTAGATACACTGTCCTTTCCCCCTCTGGGACCGGGTCTCACAGTGCGTTAGATACACTGTCCTTTCCCCCTCTGGGACCGGGTCTCACTGTGTGTTAGATACACTGTCCTTTCCCCCTCTGGGACCGGGTCTCACAGTGTGTGAGATACACTGTCCTTTCCCCCTCTCGGACCGGGTCTCACAGTGTATTAGATACACTGTCATTTCCCCCTCTGGGACCGGGTCTCACAGTGTATTAGATACACTGTCCTTTCCCCCTCTGGGACCGGGTCTCACAGTGTGTTAGATACACTGTCCTTTCCCCCTCTGGGACCGGGTCTCACAGTGCGTTAGATACACTGTCCATTCCCCCTCTGGGACCGGGTCTCACAGTGCGTTAGATACACTGTCCTTTCCCCCTCTGGGACCGGGTCTCACAGTGCGTTAGATACACTGTCCTTTCCCCCTCTGGGACCGGGTCTCACAGTGCGTTAGATACACTGTCCTTTCCCCCTCTGGGACCGGGTCTCACAGTGCGTTAGATACACTGTCCTTTCCCCCTCTGGGACCGGGTCTCACAGTGCGTTAGATACACTGTCCTTTCCCCCTCTGGGACCGGGTCTCACAGTGCGTTAGATACACTGTCCTTTCCCCCTCTGGGACCGGGTCTCACAGTGTGTTAGATACACTGTCCTTTCCCCCTCTGGGACCGGGTCTCACAGTGCGTTAGATACACTGTCCTTTCCCCCTCTGGGACCGGGTCTCACAGTGCGTTAGATACACTGTCCTTTCCCCCTCTGGGACCGGGTCTCACAGTGTATTAGATACACTGTCCTTTCCCCCTCTGGGACCGGGTCTCACAGTGCGTTAGATACACTGTCCTTTCCCCCTCTGGGACCGGGTCTCACAGTGTGTGAGATACACTGTCCTTTCCCCCTCTGGGACCGGGTCTCACAGTGTGTTAGATACACTGTCCTTTCCCCCTCTGGGACCTGGTCTCACAGTGTGTTAGATACACTGTCCTTTCCCCCTCTGGGACCTGGTCTCACAGTGTGTTAGATACACTGTCCTTTCCCCCTCTGGGACCGGGTCTCACAGTGTGTTAGATACACTGTCCTTTCCCCCTCTGGGACCGGGTCTCACAGTGTGTTAGATACACTGTCCTTTCCCCCTCTGGGACCGGGTCTCACAGTGTATTAGATACACTGTCCTTTCCCCCCCTGGGACCGGGTCTCACAGTGTGTTAGATACACTGTCCTTTCCCCTCTGGGACCGGTTCTCTCAGTGTGTTCGATACACTGTCCTTTCCCCCTCTGGGATTTCCTTTAATTCCTTGTCACAATCCTTTATTCTGCGATCTGTTTTTGTGTCATTGAATCCATTTCCAATTGTCTTTCTGTGTTCCCAACCTGTTAGTGTGACATTACTGGGTGTTATTTGTCGGACAGACTCCACCCATTTACAGGAAGCTGATTAATGACCATGATTACAAAGTCATGATGTGGAGATGCCGGTGATGGACTGGGGTTGACAATTGTAAACAATTTTACAACACCAAGTTATAGTCCAGCAATTTTATTTTAAATTCACAAGCTTTCGGAGGCTTCCTCCTTCGTCAGGTGAACGATGTGAAAATGAAAACCTCGAAATGAAATCGCATTTATAATTCACAGAACAATGCTTGGTGAGTACAGACAGTTTTTTCAACTGCCCGTTGCCAAGGCAATCAGTGTGCAGACAGACAGGTGTTACCTGCCAGGTCTCACAGAATATACAAATCACCAAAAAAAAACAACAAACAAAAAAAAACAGAGATAGAGAGGTAGAAACATAGAAAAGACAGCAACTGACCCGTTATATTAAAAACAGATAACATTTGCTCGCTGGTGGGGTAACGTGTAGCGTGACATGAACCCAAGATCCCGGTTGAGGCCGTCCTCATGGGTGCGGAACTTGGCTATCAATTTCTGCTCGACGATTTTGCGTTGTCGTGTGTCTCGAAGGCCGCCTTGGAGTATGCTTACCCGAAGGTCGGTGGATGAATGTCCATGACTGCTGAAGTGTTCCCCGACTGGGAGGGAACCCTCCTGTTTGGCGATTGTTGCGCGGTGTCCGTTCATCCGTTGTCGCAGCGTCTGCATGGTCTCGCCAATGTACCATGCTCTGGGGCATCCTTTCATGCAACGTATGAGGTAGACAACGTTGGCCGAGTCACAGGAGTATGAACCATGCACCTGGTGGGTGGTGTCCTCTCGTGTGATGGTGGTATCTGTGTCGATGATCTGGCATGTCTTGCAGAGGTTACCGTGGCAGGGTTGTGTGGTGTCGTGGACGCTGTTCTCTTGAAAGCTAGGTAATTTGCTGCGAACGATGGTCTGTTTGAGGTTGGGTGGCTGTTTAAAGGCGAGTAGTGGAGGTGTGGGGATGGCCATAGCGAGGTGTTTGTCCTCATTGATGACATGTTGAAGGCTGCGGAGAACATGGCGTAGTTTCTCCGCTCCGGGGAAGTACTGGACGACAAAGGGTACTCTGTTGGTTGCGTCCCGTGTTAGTCTCCTGAGGAGGTCTATGCGATTTTTGCTGTGGCCCGTCGGAACTGTCGATCGATGAGTCGAGCGTCATATCCCGTTCTTTCTAGGGCGTCTTTCAGCGTCTGTAGGTGTCCATCGCGTTCCTCCTCGTCTGAGCAGACCCTGTGTATTCGCAGGGCCTGTCCATAGGGGATGGCCTCTTTGACGTGGTTAGGGTGGAAGCTGGAAAAGTGGAGCATCGTGAGGTTGTCCGTGGGCTTGCGGTAGAGTGAGGTGCTGAGGTGCCCGTCTTTGATGGAGATTCGTGTGTCCAAGAAAGAAACTGATTCTGAGGAGTAGTCCATGGTGAGCTTGATGGTGGGATGGAACTTGTTGATGTTATCGTGTAGTCTCTTTAGTGATTCCTTGCCGTGGGTCCATAGAAAGAAGATGTCGTCGATGTATCTGGTGTATAGTGTTGGTTGGAGGTCTTGTGCAGTGAAGAAGTCCTGCTCGAACTTGTGCATGAAAATGTTGGCGTATTGGGGTGCGAATTTGGTCACCTTCGAGAACCAGTTCTTTACCCAAACACACGGAACAGCCATGGGGACCAAATTCGCACCCCAATACGCCAACATTTTCATGCACAAGTTCGAGCAGGACTTCTTCACTGCACAAGACCTCCAACCAAGGCGGCCTTCGAGACACACGACAACGCAAAATCGTCGAGCAGAAATTGATAGCCAAGTTCCGCACCCATGAGGACGGCCTCAACCGGGATCTTGGGTTCATGTCACGCTACACGTTACCCCACCAGCGAGCAAATGTTATCTGTTTTTAATATAACGGGTCAGTTGCTGTCTTTTCTATGTTTCTACCTCTCTATCTCTGTTTTTTTTTGTTTGTTGTTTTTTTTTGGTGATTTGTATATTCTGTGAGACCTGGCAGGTAACACCTGTCTGTCTGCACACTGATTGCCTTGGCAACGGGCAGTTGAAAAAACTGTCTGTACTCACCAAGCATTGTTCTGTGAATTATAAATGCGATTTCATTTCGAGGTTTTCATTTTCACATCGTTCACCTGACGAAGGAGGAAGCCTCCGAAAGCTTGTGAATTTAAAATAAAATTGCTGGACTATAACTTGGTGTTGTAAAATTGTTTACAATGATTACAAAGCAGGAAGGAGTTTAGTTCAAAGTCCCACTGCCTTTGTTCACCAGTCTCACTGTTTCTAATTCCCACTATCAGACCTTTCTCTGACTCCTCCCTTTCTCCACTTATCCTGCACCCACTTACTGCACTAATCTGACGGGGTGTTCATTATCTGCTGTATTTTATACAGAACCTGACTTTTAGCAACTTTCTCCAGCAGTGTCTCCATTCTGTGTAACGTTATCTTGTGACCTTTGATCCATCTGTGTGTAAAAGGACCAACCCATGTGTATGGAGGAAAGTTCCCTCTAAACTGTCCAATCAAACACTCCCTGAGCAGATGCAGCACAGGTTAGATACAGAGTAAAGCTCCCTCTACACTGTCCCGTCAAATACTCCCAGGGCAGGTACAGGGTTAGATACAGAGTAAAGCTCCCTCGACACTGTCCCGTCAAATACTCCCAGGGCAGGTACAGGGTTAGATACAGAGTAAAGCTCCCTCGACACTGTCCCATCAAACACTCCCAGGGCAGGTTTAGGGTTGGATACAGAGTAAAGCTCCCTCTACACTGTCCCATCAAACACTCCCAGGGCAGGTACAGGGTTAGATACAGAGTAAAGCTCCCTCTACACTGTCCCATCAAACACTCCCAGGGCAGGTACAGGGTTAGATACAGAGTAAAGCTCCCTCTACACTGTCCCGTCAAACACTCTCAGGGCAGGTGCAGGGTGAGATACAGAGTAAAGCTCCCTCTACACTGTCCCGTCAAACACTCCAAGGGCAGGTACAGGGTTAGATACAGAGTAAAGCTCCCTCTACACTGTCCCATCAAACACTCCCAGGGCATGTACAACACATGTTTTTTTTTTATTCGTTCACAGGATGTGGGCGTCGCTGGCGAGGCCGGCATTTATTGTCCATCCCGAATTGCCCTTGAGAAGGTGGTGGTGAGCCGCCTTCTTGAACCGCTGCAGTCCGTGTGGTGACGGTTCTCCCACAGTGCTGTTAGGGAGTGAGTTCCAGGATTTGGACCCAGCGACGATGAAGGAACGACGATATATTTCCAAGTCGGGATGGTGTGTGACTTGGAGGGGAACGTGCAGGTGGTGTTTTTCCCATGTGCCTGCTGCTCTTGTCCTTCTAGGTGGTAGAGGTCGCGGGTTTGGGAGGTGCTGTCGAAGAAGCCTTGGTGAGTTGCTGCAGTGCATCCTGTGGATGGTCCACACTGCAGCCACGGTGCGCCGGTGGTGAAGGGAGTGAATGTTTAGGGTGGTGGATGGGGTGCCAATCAAGTGGGCTGCTTTATCTTGGATTGTGTCGAGCTTCTTGAGTGTTGTTGGAGCTGCACTCATCCAAGCAAGTGGAGAGTATTCCATCACACTCCTGACTTGTGCCTTGTAGATGGTGGAAAGGCTTTGGGGAGTCAGGAGGTGAGTCACTCGCCGCAGAATACCCAGCCTCTGACCTGCTCTCGTAGCCACAGCATTTATATGGCTGGTCCAGTTAAGTTTCTGGTCAATGGTGACCCCCAGGATGTTGATGGTGGGGGATTCGGCGATGGTAATGCCGTTGAATGTCAAGGGGAGGTGGTTGGACTCTCTCTTGTTGGAGATGGTCATTTCCTGGCATTTATCTGGCGCGAATGTTACTTGCCACTTATGAGCCCAAGCCTGGATGTTGTCCAGGTCTTGCTGCATGCGGGCTCGGACTGCTTCATTATTTGAGGGGTTGCGAATGGAACTGAACACTGTGCAATCATCAGCGAACATCCCCATTTCTGACCTTATGATGGAGGGAAGGTCATTGATGAAGCAGCTGAAGATGGTTGGGCCTAGGACACTGCCCTGAGGAACTCCTGCAGCAATGCCCTGAGGCTGAGATGATTGGCCTCCAACAGCCACTACCATCTTCCTTTGTGCTGGGAATGACTCCAGCCACTGGAGAGTTTTCCCCCTGACTCCCATTGACTTCAATTTTCCTCGGGCTCCTTGGTGCCACACTCGGTCAAATGCTGCCTTGATGTCAAGGGCAGTCACTCTCACCTCACCTCTGGAATTCAGCTCTTTTGTCCATGTTTGGACCAAGGCTGTAATGAGGTCTGGAGCCGAGTGGTCCTGGCGGAACCCAAACTGAGCATCGGTGAGCAGGTTATTGGTGAGTAAGTGCCGCTTGATAGCACTGTCGACGACACCCTCCATCACTTTGCTGATGATTGAGAGTTGACTGATGGGGCGGTAATTGGCCGGATTGGATTTGTCCTGCTTTTTATGGACAGGACACACCTGGGCAATTTTCCACATTGTCGGGTAGATGCCAGTGTTGCAGCTGTACTGGAACAGCTTGGCTAGAGGGGCAGCTAGTTCTGGAGCACAAGTCTTCAGCACTACAGCTGGGATGTTGTCGGGGCCCATAGCCTTTGCTGTATCCAGTGCACTCAGCCGTTTCTTGATATCACGTGGAGTGAATCGAATTGGCCGAAGACTGGCTTCTGTGATGGTGGGGATTTCGGGAGGAGGCCGAGATGGATCATCCACTCGGCACTTCTGGCTGAAGATGGTTGCAAACGCTTCAGCCTTGTCTTTTGCACTCACGTGCTGGACTCCGCCATCATTGAGGATGGGGATGTTTGCAGAGCCTCCTCCTCCCGTTAGTTGTTTAATTGTCCACCACCATTCACGACTGGATGTGGCAGGACTGCAGAGCTTTGATCTGATCCGTTGGTTGTGGAATCGCTTAGCTCTGTCTATAGCATGTTGCTTCCGCAGTTTAGCATGCATGTAGTCCTGAGTTGTAGCTTCACCAGGTTGGCACCTCATTTTTAGGTATGCCTGGTGCTGCTCCTGGCATGCACTTCTACACTCCTCATTGAACCAGGGTTGATCCCCTGGCTTGTTAGTAATGGTAGAGTGAGGAATATGCCGGGCCATGAGGTTACAGATTGTGCTGGAATACAATTCTGCTGCTGCTGATGGCCCACAGCGCCTCATGGATGCCCAGTTTTGAGCTGCCAGATCTGTTCTGAATCTATCCCATTTAGCACGATGGTAGTGCCACACAACACGTTGGATGGTGTCCTCAGTGCGAAGACGGGACTTCGTCTCCACGAGGACTGTGCGGTGGTCACTCCGACCAATAATGTCATGGACAGATGCATTTGCGACAGGTAGATTGGTGAGGACGAGGTCAAGTAAGTTTTTCCCTCGTGTTGGTTCACTCACCATCTGTCGCAGGCCCAGTCTAGCAGCTATGTCCTTCAGGACTCGGCCAGCTCGGTCAGTAGTGGTGCTACCGAGCCACTCTTGGTGATGGACATTGAAGTCCCCCACCCAGAGTACATTTTGTGCCTTTGCTACTCTCAGTGCTTCCTCCAAGTGGTGTTCAACATGGAGCAGGACTGATTCATCAGCTGAGGGAGGACGGTAGGTGGTAATCAGCAGGAGGTTTCCTTGCCCATGTTTGACCTGATGCCATGAGATTTCATGGGGTCCAGAGTCAATGTTGAGGACTCCCAGGACCACTCCCTCCTGACTGTATATCACTGTACCACCACCTCTGGTGGGCCTGTCCTGCCGGTGGGACAGGACATACCCAGGGATGGTGATGGAAGAGTCTGGGACGTTTGCTGAAAGATATGATTCTGTGAGTATGGCTATGTCAGGCTGTTGCTTGACTAGTCTGTGGGACAGCTCTCCCAATTTTGGCACAAGTCCCCAGATGTTAGTAAGGAGGACCTTGCAGGGTCGACTGGGCTTGGTGTTTTGCCTTTGTCGTGTCCGGTGCCTAGTGGTCCGATGCCGGGTGGTCCGTCCGGTTTTATTCTTATTATGACTTTTCGCAGCGAGATTTTACAACTGAGTGGTTTGCTGGGCCATTTCAGAGGGCAATTAAGAATCAACCACATTGCTGTGGGTCTGGAGTCACAAAAAGGCCAGACCGGGTAAGGACGGCAGGTGTCTCTCAGTCCGCTCTCTCAGGGAGATATCTGTCCACTGACTGGTGTCTTTCAGTCCCCTCTCTCAGGGAGATATCTGTACACTGACGGGTGTCTCTCAGTCCCCTCTCTCAGGGAGATATCTGTCCACTGACTGGTGTCTTTCAGTCCCCTCTCTCAGGGAGATATCTGTACACTGACGGGTGTCTCTCAGTCCGCTCTCTCAGGGAGATATCTGTACACTGACTGGTGTCTTTCAGTCCCCTCTCTCTCAGGGAGATATCTGTACACTGACTGGTGTCTCTCAGTCCCCTCTCTCTCAGGGAGATATCTGTACACTGACTGGTGTCACTCAGTCCCCTCTCTCAGGGAGATATCTGTACACTGACTGGTGTCTCTCAGTCCCCTCTCTCTCAGGGAGATATCTGTACACTGACTGGTGTCACTCAGTCCCCTCTCTCAGGGAGATATCTGTACACTGACTGGTGTCTCTCAGTCCCCTCTCTCTCAGGGAGATATCTGTACACTGACTGGTGTCTCTCAGTCCCCTCTCTCTCAGGGAGATATCTGTACACTGACTGGTGTCTCTCAGTCCCCTCTCTCTCAGGAAGATATCTGTACACTGACTGGTGTCTCTCAGTCCCTCTCTCTCAGGGAGATATCTGTACACTGACTGGTGTCACTCAGTCCCCTCTCTCAGGGAGATATCTGTACGCTGACTGGAGTCTCTCAGTCCCCTCTCTCTCAGGGTGATATCTGTACACTGACTGGTGTCTCTCAGTCCCCTCTCTCTCAGGGAGATATCTGTACACTGACTGGTGTCTCTCAGTCCCCTCTCTCTCAGGGAGATATCTGTACACTGACTGGTGTCTCTCAGTCCCCTCTCTCAGGGAGATATCTGTACACTGATTGGTGTCTCTCAGTCCCCTCTCTCTCAGGGAGATATCTGTACACTGACTGGTGTCTCTCAGTCCCCTCTCCCTCAGGGAGATATCTGTGCACTGACTGGTGTCTCTCAGTCCCCTCTCTCTCAGGGAGATATCTGTACACTGACTGGTGTCTCTCAGTCCCCTCTCTCTCAGGGAGATATCTGTGCACTGACTGGTGTCTCTCAGTCCCCTCTCTCTCAGGGAGATATCTGTACACTGACTGGTGTCTCTCAGTCCCCTCTCTCTCGGGGAGATATCTGTACACTGACTGGTGTCTCTCAGTCCCCTCTCTCTCAGGGAGATATCTGTACACTGACTGGTGTCTCTCAGTCCCCTCTCTCTCAGGGAGATATCTGTACACTGACTGGTGTCACTCAGTCCCCTCTCTCAGGGAGATATCTGTACACTGACTGGTGTCTCTCAGTCCCCTCTCTCTCAGGGAGATATCTGTACACTGACTGGTGTCTCTCAGTCCCCTCTCTCAGGGAGATATCTGTACACTGACTGGTGTCTCTCAGTCCCCTCTCTCTCAGGGAGATATCTGTACACTGACTGGTGTCTCTCAGTCCCTCTCTCTCAGGGAGATATCTGTACACTGACTGGTGTCACTCAGTCCCCTCTCTCAGGGAGATATCTGTACACTGACTGGAGTCTCTCAGTCCCCTCTCTCTCAGGGTGATATCTGTACACTGACTGGTGTCTCTCAGTCCCCTCTCTCTCAGGGAGATATCTGTGCACTGACTGGTGTCTCTCAGTCCCCTCTCTCTCAGGGAGATATCTGTACACTGACTGGTGTCTCTCAGTCCCCTCTCTCTCAGGGAGATATCTGTACACTGACTGGTGTCACTCAGTCCCCTCTCTCAGGGAGATATCTGTACACTGACTGGTGTCTCTCAGTCCCCTCTCTCTCAGGGAGATATCTGTACACTGACTGGTGTCTCTCAGTCCCCTCTCTCTCAGGGTGATATCTGTACACTGACTGGTGTCTCTCAGTCCCCTCTCTCTCAGGGAGATATCTGTGCACTGACTGGTGTCTCTCAGTCCGCTCTCTCAGGGAGATATCTGTCCACTGACTGGTGTCTTTCAGTCCCCTCTCTCAGGGAGATATCTGTACACTGACGGGTGTCTCTCAGTCCGCTCTCTCAGGGAGATATCTGTACACTGACTGGTGTCTTTCAGTCCCCTCTCTCTCAGGGAGATATCTGTACACTGACTGGTGTCTCTCAGTCCCCTCTCTCTCAGGGAGATATCTGTACACTGACTGGTGTCACTCAGTCCCCTCTCTCAGGGAGATATCTGTACACTGACTGGTGTCTCTCAGTCCCCTCTCTCTCAGGGAGATATCTGTACACTGACTGGTGTCTCTCAGTCCCCTCTCTCAGGGAGATATCTGTACACTGACTGGTGTCTCTCAGTCCCCTCTCTCTCAGGAAGATATCTGTACACTGACTTGTGTCTCTCAGTCCCTCTCTCTCAGGGAGATATCTGTACACTGACTGGTGTCACTCAGTCCCCTCTCTCAGGGAGATATCTGTACGCTGACTGGAGTCTCTCAGTCCCCTCTCTCTCAGGGTGATATCTGTACACTGACTGGTGTCTCTCAGTCCCCTCTCTCTCAGGGAGATATCTGTACACTGACTGGTGTCTCTCAGTCCCCTCTCTCTCAGGGAGATATCTGTACACTGACTGGTGTCTCTCAGTCCCCTCTCTCAGGGAGATATCTGTACACTGATTGGTGTCTCTCAGTCCCCTCTCTCTCAGGGAGATATCTGTACACTGACTGGTGTCTCTCAGTCCCCTCTCCCTCAGGGAGATATCTGTGCACTGACTGGTGTCTCTCAGTCCCCTCTCTCTCAGGGAGATATCTGTACACTGACTGGTGTCTCTCAGTCCCCTCTCTCTCAGGGAGATATCTGTGCACTGACTGGTGTCTCTCAGTCCCCTCTCTCTCAGGGAGATATCTGTACACTGACTGGTGTCTCTCAGTCCCCTCTCTCTCGGGGAGATATCTGTACACTGACTGGTGTCTCTCAGTCCCCTCTCTCTCAGGGAGATATCTGTACACTGACTGGTGTCTCTCAGTCCCCTCTCTCTCAGGGAGATATCTGTACACTGACTGGTGTCACTCAGTCCCCTCTCTCAGGGAGATATCTGTACACTGACTGGTGTCTCTCAGTCCCCTCTCTCTCAGGGAGATATCTGTACACTGACTGGTGTCTCTCAGTCCCCTCTCTCAGGGAGATATCTGTACACTGACTGGTGTCTCTCAGTCCCCTCTCTCTCAGGGAGATATCTGTACACTGACTGGTGTCTCTCAGTCCCTCTCTCTCAGGGAGATATCTGTACACTGACTGGTGTCACTCAGTCCCCTCTCTCAGGGAGATATCTGTACACTGACTGGAGTCTCTCAGTCCCCTCTCTCTCAGGGTGATATCTGTACACTGACTGGTGTCTCTCAGTCCCCTCTCTCTCAGGGAGATATCTGTGCACTGACTGGTGTCTCTCAGTCCCCTCTCTCTCAGGGAGATATCTGTACACTGACTGGTGTCTCTCAGTCCCCTCTCTCTCAGGGAGATATCTGTACACTGACTGGTGTCACTCAGTCCCCTCTCTCAGGGAGATATCTGTACACTGACTGGTGTCTCTCAGTCCCCTCTCTCTCAGGGAGATATCTGTACACTGACTGGTGTCTCTCAGTCCCCTCTCTCTCAGGGTGATATCTGTACACTGACTGGTGTCTCTCAGTCCCCTCTCTCTCAGGGAGATATCTGTGCACTGACTGGTGTCTCTCAGTCCGCTCTCTCAGGGAGATATCTGTCCACTGACTGGTGTCTTTCAGTCCCCTCTCTCAGGGAGATATCTGTACACTGACGGGTGTCTCTCAGTCCGCTCTCTCAGGGAGATATCTGTACACTGACTGGTGTCTTTCAGTCCCCTCTCTCTCAGGGAGATATCTGTACACTGACTGGTGTCTCTCAGTCCCCTCTCTCTCAGGGAGATATCTGTACACTGACTGGTGTCACTCAGTCCCCTCTCTCAGGGAGATATCTGTACACTGACTGGTGTCTCTCAGTCCCCTCTCTCTCAGGGAGATATCTGTACACTGACTGGTGTCACTCAGTCCCCTCTCTCAGGGAGATATCTGTACACTGACTGGTGTCTCTCAGTCCCCTCTCTCTCAGGGAGATATCTGTACACTGACTGGTGTCTCTCAGTCCCCTCTCTCAGGGAGATATCTGTACACTGACTGGTGTCTCTCAGTCCCCTCTCTCTCAGGGAGATATCTGTACACTGACTGGTGTCTCTCAGTCCCTCTCTCTCAGGGAGATATCTGTACACTGACTGGTGTCACTCAGTCCCCTCTCTCAGGGAGATATCTGTACACTGACTGGAGTCTCTCAGTCCCCTCTCTCTCAGGGTGATATCTGTACACTGACTGGTGTCTCTCAGTCCCCTCTCTCTCAGGGAGATATCTGTACACTGACTGGTGTCTCTCAGTCCCCTCTCTCTCAGGGAGATATCTGTACACTGACTGGTGTCTCTCAGTCCCCTCTCTCAGGGAGATATCTGTACACTGATTGGTGTCTCTCAGTCCCCTCTCTCTCAGGGAGATATCTGTACACTGACTGGTGTCTCTCAGTCCCCTCTCCCTCAGGGAGATATCTGTGCACTGACTGGTGTCTCTCAGTCCCCTCTCTCTCAGGGAGATATCTGTACACTGACTGGTGTCTCTCAGTCCCCTCTCTCTCAGGGAGATATCTGTGCACTGACTGGTGTCTCTCAGTCCCCTCTCTCTCAGGGAGATATCTGTACACTGACTGGTGTCTCTCAGTCCCTCTCTCTCAGGGAGATATCTGTGCACTGACTGGTGTCTCTCAGTCCCCTCTCTCTCAGGGAGATATCTGTACACTGACTGGTGTCTCTCAGTCCCCTCTCTCTCAGGGAGATATCTGTACACTGACTGGTGTCTCTCAGTCCCCTCTCCCTTGTGATGATATCTGTACATTGACTGGTGTCTCAGTTAGATGTTTAATGTTCTGCTTTGTCAGTGAGTGTTTTAGGACCCTGGAGTTTTCGTCCACCTGCAGTGAGTGGCTCCTCATGCACGTAAATAGAACGAACACGGAAGGTGAGAGATAAGAGGCATCGTGAACTTTGCTCGGGACTGTCGACGAGGAAAGGAGAGGGAGCGCAAGGGTGAGTAAACGGGTATTGTTCCCTCTCGGGGTGGGTAAAGGGGCAGAGGACACTCTCGGGGTGGGTAAAGGGGGCACTGGTCCCTCTCGGGGTGGGTAAAGGGGGCACTGGTCCCTCTCGGGGAGGGTAAAGGGGGCACTGGTCCCTCTCGGGGAGGGTAAAGGGGCAGAGGACCCTCTAGGGGTTGGTAAAGGGGCACTGGTCCCTATAGGGGTGGGTAAAGGGGCACTGGTCCCTATAGGGGTGGGTAAAGGGGCACTGGTCCCTATAGGGGTGGGTAAAGGGGGCACTGGTCCCTATAGGGGTGGGTAAAGGGGCACTGGTCCCTACAGGGGTGGGTAAAGGGGCACTGGTCCCTATAGGGGTGGGTAAAGGGGGCACTGGTCCCTATAGGGGTGGGTAAAGGGGCACTGGTCCATATAGGGGTGGGTAAAGGGGGCACTGGTCCCTATAGGGGTGGGTAAAGGGGGCACTGGTCCCTATAGGGGTGGATAAAGGGGGCACTGGTCCCTATAGGGGTGGGTAAAGGGGCACTGGTCCCTATAGGGGTGGGTAAAGGGGGCACTGGTCCCTATAGGGGTGGGTAAAGGGTGCACTGGTCCCTATAGGGATGGGTAAAGGGGTACTGGTCCCTATAGGGGTGGGTAAAGGGGGCACTGGTCCCTATAGGGGTGGGTAAAGGGGGCACTGGTCCCTATAGGGGTGGGTAAAGGGGGTACTGGTCCCTATAGGGGTGGGTAAAGGGGGCACTGGTCCCTATAGGGGTGGGTAAAGGGGCACTGGTCCCTATAGGGGTGGGTAAAGGGGCATTGGTCCCTATAGGGGTGGGTAAAGGGTCACTGGTCCCTATAGGGGTGGGTAAAGGGGCACTGGTCCCTATAGGGGTGGGTAAAGGGGGCACTGTCCCTATAGGGGTGGGTAAAGGAGGCACTGGTCCCTATAGGGGTGGGTAAAGGGGGCACTGGTCCCTATAGGGGTGGGTAAAGGAGGCACTGATCCCTATAGGGGTGGGTAAAGGGGGCACTGTCCCTATAGGGGTGGGTAAAGGAGGCACTGGTCCCTATAGGGGTGGGTAAAGGGGGCACTGGTCCCTATAGGGGTGGGTAAAGGGGGCACTGGTCCCTATAGGGGTGGGTAAAGGGGCACTGGTCCCTATAGGGGTGGGTAAAGGGGGCACTGTCCCTATAGGGGTGGGTAAAGGGGGTACTGGTCCCTATAGGGGTGGGTAAAGGGTGCACTGGTCCCTATAGGGGTGGGTAAAGGGGGCACTGGTCCCTATAGGGGTGGGTAAAGGGGGCACTGGTCCCTATAGGAGAGGGTAAACGGGCACTGGTCCCTATAGGGGTGGGTAAAGGGGCACTGGTCCCTATAGGGGTGGGTAAAGGGGGCACTGGTCCCTATAGGGGGCACTATAGGGGTGGGTAAAGGGGCACTGGTCCCTATAGGGGTGGGTAAAGGGGCACTGGTCCCTATAGGGGTGGGTAAATGGGCACTGGTCCCTATAGGGGTGGGTAAAGGGGGTACTGGTCACTATAGGGGTGGGTAAAGGGGCACTGGTCCCTATAGGGGTGGGTAAAGTAGGCACTGGTCCCTATAGGGGTGGGTAAATGGGCACTGGTCCCTATAGGGGTGGGTAAAGGGGGCACTGGTCCCTATAGGGGTGGGTAAAGGGGGCACTGGTCCCTATAGGGGTGGGTAAAGGGGGCACTGTCCCTATAGGGGTGGGTAAAGGGGGCACTGGTCCCTATAGGGGTGGGTAAAGGGGGCACTGGTCCCTATAGGGGTGGGTAAAGGGGGTACTGGTCCCTATAGGGGTGGGTAAAGGGGCACTGGTCCCTATAGGGGTGGGTAAAGGGGGCACTGTCCCTATAGGGGTGGGTAAAGGGGGCACTGGTCCCTATAGGTGTGGGTAAAGGGGGCACTGGTCCCTATAGGGGTGGGTAAAGGGGGCACTGGTCCCTATAGGGGTGGGTAAAGGGGGCACTGGTCCCTATAGGGGTGGGTAAAGGGGGCACTGGTCCCTATAGGGGTGGGTAAAGGGGCACTGGTCCCTATAGGGGTGTGTAAAGGGGGCACTGGTCCCTATAGGGGTGGGTAAAGGGGGCACTGGTCCCTATAGGGGTGGGTAAAGGGGGCACTGGTCCCTATAGGGGTGGGTAAAGGGGGCACTGGTCCCTATAGGGGTGGGTAAAGGGGGCACTGGTCCCTATAGGGGTGGGTAAAGGGGCACTGGTCCCTATAGGGGTGGGTAAAGGGGGCACTGGTCCCTATAGGAGTGGGTAAAGGGGCACTGGTCCCTATAGGGGTGGGTAAAGGGGGCACTGGTCCCTATAGGGGTGGGTAAAGGGGCACTGGTCCCTATAGGGGTGGATAAAGGGGTTTCAGACTTGCCCTGATCATTGGCCTGTCGACGTATAAAGACAAGTATTTGGACTGAGATTGCAGTGAGCGCTGTATGTATCTTGTGAGTATTTGTTGGGACAGTGCAGAGGGAGCTTTACTCTATCTAACCCTGTACCTACCCTGTACCTGCCCTGGGAGTGTTTGATGGGACAGTGTAGAGGGAGCTTTACTCTGTATCTAACCCTGTACCTGCCCTGGGAGTGTTTGACGGGACAGTGTGGAGGGAGCTTTACTCTGTATCTAACCCTGTACCTGCCCTGGGAGTGTTTGATGGGACAGTGTAGAGGGAGCTTTACTCTGTATCTAACCCTGTACCTGCCCTGGGAGTGTTTGACGGGACAGTGTGGAGGGAGCTTTACTCTGTATCTAACCCTGTACCTGCCCTGGGAGTGTTTGATGGGACAGTGTAGAGGGAGCTTTACTCTGTATCTAACCCTGTACCTGCCCTGGGAGTGTTTGACGGGACAGTGTGGAGGGAGCTTTACTCTGTATCTAACCCTGTACCTGCCCTGGGAGTGTTTGATGGGACAGTGTCGAGGGAGCTTTACTCTGTATCTAACCCTGTACCTGCCCTGGGAGTGTTTGATGGGACAGTGTATCTAACCCTGTACCTGCCCTGGGAGTGTTTGATGGGACAGTGTAGAGGGAGCTTTACTCTGTATCTAACCCTGTACCTGCCCTGGGAGTGTTTGATGGGACAGTGTGGAGGGAGCTTTACTCTGTATCTAACCCTGTACCTGCCCTGGGAGTGTTTGATGGGACAGTGTCGAGGGAGCTTTTCTCTGTAGGGGAAGGTTCAGTTCAGGGTCATTTTAATTTTGCCATACTGAAAAGGGACAAGTTTGGGCTGTGGGTAAAAACAAGCAGGGTGTGTCAGGAAGGGACAGAGTGTTTATTGAAGGTCATTGGACATTGGTGAATAAGGTCAAATCAGGGAAAAATAGGAAAAAGTTCATGTTCGAGGTGTGGTCTCTGAATGTACAAAGAATTCCAAACAAGATGGATGAATTAATGGCACTAATAGAAATAAATGGGTTTGTTCTAGTCGCCAGTACTGAGAGCTGGCCCCGATATTAGAGTGGAGACCGGATGGCAGCGGAGTGGGAGGGGGCGGTGAATGGCCACGTGGGTAACCTCACCAATAAAAAATGTCCGTTCCCCACTCGATTGCGATTCAATTGATGCCACTTAACGTCGCTTCCGGGTTTGCCGTCAGAAAGCTGCTCAGCGGGCGGACTGCACACCCCCATCACAGGCTGTCAGCTGGAGGAGCTCTATTTAAAGGGGCAGTCCTCCAATGGCTTTTGCTGGAGCAAAGACCCACACAGCACAATGGAGCAGCCCAGGGGAAAGGCTGCTCCCAAGTTTACCGATGCCTCACTCCAGGTCCTACTGGATGGGGCGAGGAGGAGGAGGGATGTGTTCTACCCAGAGGACGGGTGGGAGTGGCCTGTCTCAGCCACCAAGAAGGCCTGGCTCGAGGTGGCAGAGGTCACCAGCAGCAGCAACGTCTCCCGCACCTGGATCCAGTGCAGGGAGCGTTTCAATGACCTAACCAGGTCAGTCAAAGTGAGTACACTTACTCATTCTCCTATACTCCGTCTTCCACATCACCGCCCCCTCCCCACATCACTGCCCCCTCCTCACAACTCCTTCTGCACTGCCAACATCAATCTATCACATCACTCCTCACACCCACTCAAAGCTCATCCTCAATTTACCTGCACTCCCTCACCTCCCCGTTATTCATCCCACCACTACCACTCACCCCAACCCTCATCCAATGTCATGGCTCTGTCTGATACTCACCCTCTCATGTATCTCTTTTACGGTCAGCCTCACCCAAAGCAATGCATTCATCGGTTGGCCACTTCACCATCACTCACTCACGCCTCTCTACTTTCTCCCCTTCTTGGAGAAGAGAACCCAGAATGCACGGGAGAGGGCAAGAACTGGAGGGGGGCCACAGCAGATTGTTGTGCTCACAGACACGGAGCAGGAGGCGCTGGAGCTCAGCTGAACCCTCAAATGCCTGTCTGTCGGGGACACCGAGACTGGCACCCAACAAACGTCTGGTGACACAAATTTAACATTCAGCACACACAATATGAATTGATGTTAACATGCCTTGCCATCTTCAGCACCTCAGTATGCTCATCGCAACATGACACATCTGTGATCAGGCTTAATATTGCCTTCCGTTCTCTTACAGGGCCTTCAGCGACTGCTGTGATGGCGGAGGACGATTCCTCAGAGGACCTGCCGGCCTCTGAGGGGGCACCGTCACATCTGAGCGAGCCATCCACCAGCGCAGATACTCACACCTCAGTGGGTCCTAGTCCTTAGTTAGTTGGGTTGACACATGGTGAGTTACCACACACACGTGAGCACGAGCAGACACTGGTGGCAGGGGCAGCTGTGGAGAGTCCGTGTCGGTGGGAACACTCTTCTCCAGGCTCTGCTCAAAAAAGGACACAGATGCGGATCACTGGGGGTCATCCTTTCAAAGGAGAACGATCGAGGGGCAGCAGCACATTTGCGAGGTACTGGAACAGGTGCCATGCACACTCTCCACAATAGCGCAGAGGATGGAGGAGTCCAACTCCTGCATGAGTGGAATGGTGGCACAGGTACGGGAAGGAATCTCTGAGATAGTGTCACAGGTACGTGAGCAACTCTCTGAGATATTGTCACAGGTAAGTGCAGGAATGTCTGCGATAGAGGGAAGGCTAGCCTCCATTGAGCTTCAAGCTCGGCTCACAAATTAGTCCATTCAGGCCCTGACAACGGCTGTTCGGACTCAGGGTGAGCAACATTCTGCCGCCTTAAACAGGCAGGCAGAAACTTTACAACTGGGCTCCCAAGGCATCATACATGTCCTCCAAACTGTCGTCCAGCAGGGTGGTAGGAGTGATGTGGGCCTGGCCCAGGAGAGGAATGATGGCGAAAGGGGACATGGAAGTGGGGACGCCACTCAAAGTGCCCCCACGTCTCACCCGTTGCCCCCCCTCTCAACCAGTACCCGCAATGCTGCCTCCCCTCCAGGTGGCCGAGTCTGCCCCTGCACAGGTGCAAGTGGAGCAGTCTTTGGAGGGACCCTCACGGGCACCAAAACCCAGAGAGTGTAGCCCCAAAGCATCTCATCGGTCAGGGCATGAACAAGAGCAACCTGCCACTACCTCTGCTGCAGCCACAGGGGATGAACCACATAGAAGTAGTCGGAAGAGAAAGGCGAAGGTTTTGTGAGAACAAAGGGGATGTACAAGGGTGTTTGACAGACTGTCATGTTTTTCATTTACATTTAGTTTTTATTAAAGTGACATTACATTTTATGATTGTCACCACTGCTGCCACGTCTTGCCCATTCTTGACGGACTTTTGTGATCGGGCCCTTTCAGGAGGTTCACCATGATCAGCGACACTTGATGCCACTCATTGAGTCACTTGACAGTGGGTGTGTTTGTAGGTGACTGTTTTGTGCAGGGAGGGGTGGGCGGCCTGGTTTGGGCGCTGCTCTTTCCAGGTGGTGTGACGACTGGACTTTTCACATGTTTCTGATGTTAGGAGAACTGTTCACATATCAGTGACTCCCTGGCCTCACCAGCAGCCAGGTGAGCCGCCGCTCTGCCCATGGGTTCCTCCTCCTCCATATGGGTGGTAGATGTGGATGGGGCCTCCTCAAGCAGCACTCCTCTGTGTTGTTGCCCTCTGTGTTCTTGTGAAGGTGCCAATGGCTCAGCACTGTATTGTGGAGCTGCAGGTGGCGGAGGTGCACGCCGTGCCTGGTGAGGCTGGTGATGTTGCTCATCCTCGGATCTCGTGGTAAATGCAGCCATGGGGCCCCCCCATCCTGATGGTGTGAGTTTGAGGGGGTCTGAAAAGTTGTTAAATATGTGTGAACAGCAGAATTGTGAGTGGAAAGTAAGGCATTTCAGTGAAAACACAAAGATCTCGCAGCCAAAAGTTTGTGTGAAAGAACTGAGTGCCCTGCAGCAAGAACTCACCTTTTCTCCCCATCTGTCAAACAAGCATTTGAATGTCCCACTGGCTGCTGGCTGAAACACGTCTGGCAGAACATGGAGTGTTTCCCACAGCGCGGGAAACAGGCTGAGGATGTTTCAAAATCGGACCCCTGCCTTAACGTGGAGAAAATTAATGTACTTTAAGTACTTTAAATATCTAAATAAGTGTCTTAACTATCATCCTGCCAGCTTTAATTGCCGGTGGGACCTCCGCGTTCGGGAGGCACACCTACACCCAGACACATCAATGGGGAACCTGGAAATCTGCGGGTTGGAGCCGGGTTCTGAACCCGCTCAGGATTTCCCGATTTTCGGAGCCCCTCGCTCCCAACGCAGCCTCTACTTCACTGGAAAATCGAGCCCAAGGTTGGGAACTAAATATTCCAGTGTACTTGGCTTTTAGAAAAGATAGGCAAAATGGAAAAGGAGGGTGTGTGGGGGGTGGCGATAACCCTGATAACAAAGGATGAGATAAGGACAGTAGTGAGAAAGGATCTTGGCTCCGAAGATCAGGATGTAGAATCAGTGTGGATGGAGATAAGAAATAACGAGGGACAGAAAACACTGGTGGGAGTAGTTTATAGGCCCCCTAACAGTCGTTATAGTGTTGGGCAGAGTATCAATCAGGAAATTAGAGGAGCATGTATCAAGGGTAAAGCAATAATCATGGGGGACTTTAATCTTCATATAGACTGGGCAAACCAAATTGGCAAAAGTAGTTTGGAGGATGAGTTCATGAAATGCATTCGAGACAGTTTTCTCGAACAATATGTTGAGGAACCAACTAGGGAACCAGGTTATTTTAGATCTAGTATTGTGTAATGAGACAGATCTAAGACAGATCTAGTAATCTTATAATAAAGGATCCTCTGGGGAAGAGTGATCATAATATGATAGCATTTCACATTGAGTTTGAGAGTGATGTAGTTAAGTCCGAAATTAAGGTCTTTAATTTAAAGAAGGCCAATTATGTAGGTATGAGGGGCGAGTTGGCTGAGGTAGATTGGGAAATTAGATGAAAAGATATGATGGTAGATTAACAATGGTGAACATTTAAAGAAATAATTCATAATTCCCAACAAATATGCAGTCCCTTGAGGAATAAAAACTCCACAGGAAAAGTGATCCCACCGTGGCTAACTAGAGAAGTTAAGGATAGTATTAGTTTAAAAGAAGAGGCTTATAATGCTGCCAAAAAGAGCAGTAAGCCTGAGGATTGGGAGAGTTTCAGGAATCAGCAAAGGATATCCAAGAAATTGATAGAGGGAGAAAATTGAATATGAGAGTAAACTAGCAAGAAATATCAAAACAGATGGTTAGAGCTTCGACAAGTCTGTTAAAAGGAAGAGATCAGTGAAAGTAAACATTGGTCCCTTAGAGGCTGAGACAGAAGAAATTATAATGGGGAATAAGGAAATGGCAGAGAAGTCAAACAAATATATTGTATCTGTCCTCACAGCAGAAGACACAAAAATCATCCCGGAAATAGTGGGGAATCAAGGGTCTAATGAGAGTGAGGAACTTAAAGTAATTCCTATCAGTAGAGAAAAAGTACTGGAGAAACTAATGGGACTAAAAACCGCAAATCCCCTGGACCTGATGGCCTGCATCCTCGGGATTTAAAAGAGGTGGCTGCAGAGATAGTGGATGCATTGGTTGTGATCTTCCAGAATTCCCTAGATTCTGGAACAGTCCCCGTGGATTGGAAGGTGGCAAATGTAACCCCGCCATTCAAGAAAGGAGGGAGAGAGAAAACCGGGAACTATAGGCCAGTTAGCCTGACATCAGTCGTCGGGAAAATGTTGGAATCCATTATTAAGGAAGTTGTAACTGGGCATTTAGAAAATCATAATATGATTAGGCAGAGTCAACATGGTTTTATGAAAGGGAAATCGTGTTTGACAAATTTATTAGAGTTTTTTGAGGATGTAATGAGCAGGGTAGATAAAGGGGAACCAGTGGTGTGGTATATTTGGATTTTCAAAAGGCATTTGATAAGGTGCCACACAAGAAGTTATTACACAAGATCAGGGCTCATGGGATTGGGGGCTAATATATTAGCATGGATAGAGGATTGGTTAACGGACAGAAAACAGAGAGTAGGGATAAACGGGTCATTCTCAGGTTGGCAGGCTGTAACTAGTGGGGTGTCGCAGGGATCAGTGCTCGGGCCTCAGCTATTTACAATCTATATTAATGACTTAGATGAAGGGACCGAGTGTCATGTATCCAAGTTTGCTGATGATACAAAGTTAGGTGGGAAAGTGAGCTGTGAGGAGGACACAAAGAGTCTGCAAAGGGATATAGACAGGTTGAGTGAGTGGGTGAGAAGGTGTCAGATGGAGCGAAATGTGGGGAAATGTGAGGTTATTCACTTTGGTAGGAAGAATAGAAAACCAGAATATTTTTTAAATGGTGAGAAATTATTAAATATTGGTATTCAGAGGGTACACGAAACACAGAAAGTTAACATCGAGGTACAGCAAGCAATTAGGAAGGGAAATGGTATGTTGATCTTTATTGCAAGGGGGTTGGAAAATAAGAGTGAGGAAGTCTTACTGCAATTATACAGGGCTCTGGTGAGACCTCACCTGGAGTACGATGTGTAATTTTGGTTTCCTTACCTAAGGAAGGATATACTTGCCTTAGAGGGGGTGCAATGAAGGTTCGCTAGATTGATTCCTGAGAGAATGAGTAGAATGGGCCTATACTCTGGAGTTTTGAAGAATGAAAGGTGATCGCATTGAAACATATAAGATTCTGAGGGGCCCTGACAGGGTAGATGCTGAGAGATTGTTTCCGCTGGTCGGAGAGACTAGAACTAGGGGACATGGGGGGGAAATTGGATGGGGCCTGTTTTTGGGCGGGGGTAGCACGATTCGCTATTACCCCGCGCCCAATGGTCCCTGCGCAGGCAGGACGAGATTTTCATCAGGCCTGAGGACTCACCTGCAAACTGGGTTGGAAATCAGCGAGGAACGAGGATTCCATGCAATTCACACTTTCCAACAGCAGGGGGAGCTCAATCTCTTAAAGGCAGGCTGTCTGTTAGAAATCTCTTAAAGGTAGCTGGTACCTGTTATTTGCTGAATATAACAGCCTGCTGTCTGCACGGAGTCTGAACGGAGATCAGACATCACACACGTAAAGCACAGATGGAGGTCCCATCCCTATGTTTACATACTTATGTTAAAACATTGAATAAAGGTTGCGCACCACTAAATCCCACATCCGCCAATCTGCACACCAGACCTCACCAATCTGCCGATCTGAGAGTCCGTGCACCAAGGTTCTCTGCTGATGCACCAGAGGCTTTGGTGCAAGAGGTGGACAGAAGGAGGGACATCCTATATCCGCAGGGGGTGGGGTGGGGGGCAGAGCAAGAGGCCCTCCAGACAAACACCCAAAAGGCAGTGGGAGGCAGTAGAGGATGAAGTCAATGCTTTGACATGAGTGGTCAAGGTGAGTGAGGTCAACTGTCAAGTGGTGTCTCCAACCAACTACACCACGAGCCTCATCCACTCCTCCACGGACTAAACCCCCCAACACCCACCTACCAACAAACTCTTTCCATAGTCTCAGGATAAGGGGTCGGACATTTAGGACTGAGATGAGGAGGAATTTCTTCACTCAGAGGGTGTTGAATCTTTGGAATGCTCTGCCCCAGAGGGCTGTGATGCTCAGTCATTAACTATATTCAAGGCTGAGATTGATCGATTTTTGGACTCTCGGGGAATCAAGGGATATGGGGATCGGGCGGGAAAGTGGAGTTGAGGTCGAAGATCAGCCATGATCTGATTGAATGATGGAGCAGGCTCGAGGGGCCGGATGGGCTGCTCCTGTCTATTTCTCATGCTCTTAAGTACTTATGTATCTAACCCGTGCTGTACTTGCCCTGGGAGTGTTTGATAAGCAGTGCAGAGGGAGCTTTACTCTGTATCTAAACTGTGCTGTACCTGCCCTGGGAGTGTTTGATGGGACAGTGTAGAGGGAGCTTTACTCTGTATCTGACCCTGTACCTGCCCTGGGAGTGTTTGATGGGACAGTGTAGAGGGAGCTTTACTCTGAATCTAACCCGTGCTGTACCTGCCCTGGGAGTGTTTGATGGGACAGTGTATTACATAGAATTTGCAGCATAGAAACAGGCCATTCGGCCCAACTGCTCTATCCCGGTGTTTATGCTCCTCCTCCCTCCCTACTCCATCTCACCCAATCACCATCTCCTTCTATTCCTCTCTCCCTCATGTGTTTATCCAGCTTCCCCTTAAATCCATCTACACTATTCACCTCAACTGCTCCTTGTGGGAGCGAGTTCCACATTCTCACCACTCTCTGGGTAAAGAAGTTTCTCCTGAATTCCCTATTGGATTTATTAATAATTAACTGATATTTCCCTGAACTAACATCCCTGAAACAGATGACCTGGTCATGATCAGATTGCTGTTTGTGGGATCTTGCTGTACACAAATTGGTCTCCGTGTTTTCCACATCCCAACAGTGACTACACTTCAGAAAGCAAGTGCCTCATTGGCTGTAAACCCATTGGGACATCCTGAGGTCGTACAGTGGAAGACAAAGTGGGGACAGACTTCAGGAATTGTATAAAGTTAGTGGGGAAAGGATGTGGGAGAGTAGAATGAACACTGACTGTGTCCAGATATCACAGTGCAGTAAATAACCCAACAGACTGAATGCTGACGCTGTATTGGTCAACCAGCAGTGTACAAGTCTGAGGGGGGCCGTGCTGAACATGGACAGTGATCTGGAGAACCTGTATCTGGGGCATTAAATTCAGTGAGCAAAAGGAACAGTCAAAGTGTGGGGAGTGGAGAGGATAGGGTTCAGGACAGATTCGAAAATCACTGACTCTTCAGTCTTTCTAAAGTGAAGGGAGGGGAACCTGAGAAGAGTAATAAAGTCTACTCCTGATCAAAAAACATTATTATCCAATCATTTGTGTTAAACAAAGTGAAGAGCACAGGAGAGTGGGAACTTGGTGTTAAAAAGGATGAGTTCAGGTCATTTGAATTAAGCAGGTTTGATTGACGAGGAGTAGACTGTAGAAGTTATTAAGTTGTCTGATCAATAACCTTTATTCATGAAATCAATACAAACCCAACCTGTGCAGGACTTATGAGATTAGTCCCTTATGATAATCTCCAGTAAATAACTCATCGGGATTTACGGTAATGCCGCCAAGACTGTTTGTAGTTCCTGCAGTTCACTGGTGTGATCTATCATTATACCATTTAATACGTACGGCTAGTGTAGAGTTAGTATGTACACACCCATAGTACACAAGGTTAGTATGTATGCACACCCATAGTACACAAGGTTAGTATGTACGCACACCCATAGTACACAAGGTTAGTATGTATGCACACCCATAGTACACAAGGTTAGTATGTATGCACACTCGTAGTACACAAGGTTAGTATGTATGCACACTCGTAGTACACAAGGTTAGTATGTATGCACACTCGTAGTACACAAGGTTAGTATGTATGCACACTCGTAGTACACAAGGTTAGTATGTACGCACACCCATAGTACACAAGGTTAGTATGTACGCACACCCGTAGTACACAAGGTTAGTATGTACGCACACCCGTAGTACACAAGGTTAGTATGTACGCACACCCATGGGACACAAGGTTAGTATGTACACACACTCGTAGTACACAAGGTTAGTATGTACGCACACCCATAGTACACAAGGTTAGTATTTACGCACACTCGTAGTACACAAGGTTAGTATGTACGTACACCCGTAGTACACAAGGTTAGTATGTACGCACACCCGTAGTACACAAGGTTAGTATGTATGCACACTCGTAGTACACAAGGTTAGTATGTATGCACACTCGTAGTACACAAGGTTAGTATGTACGCACACCCATAGTACACAAGGTTAGTATGTACGCACACCCGTAGTACACAAGGTTAGTATGTACGCACACCCGTAGTACACAAGGTTAGTATGTACGCACACCCATGGGACACAAGGTTAGTATGTACACACACTCGTAGTACACAAGGTTAGTATGTACGCACACCCATAGTACACAAGGTTAGTATTTACGCACACTCGTAGTACACAAGGTTAGTATGTACGTACACCCGTAGTACACAAGGTTAGTATGTACGCACACCCGTAGTACACAAGGTTAGTATGTACGCACACCCGTAGTACATAAGGATAGTATGTACGCACACCTGTAGTACACAAGGTTAGTATGTACGCACACCCGTTGTACACAAGGTTAGTATGTACGCACACCCGTAGTACACAAGGTTAGTTTGTACGCACACCCGTAGTACACAAGGTTAGTATGTACGCACACCCGTAGTACACAAGGTTAGTATGTAGGCACACCCGTTGTACACAAGGTTAGTATGTAAGCACAGCCATAGTGCACAAGGTTAGCATGTATCCACATCCATAGTACACAAGGTTAGTATGTAAAGACACCCATAGTACACAAGGTTAGTATGTATGCACACCCATAGTACACAAGATTAGTATGTACGCACACCCGTAGTACACAAGGTTAGTGTGTACACCCGTAGTACGTAAGGATAGTATATACGCACACCCGTAGTACACAAGGTTAGTATGTACGCACACCCGTAGTACACAATGTTAATTTGGACGCACACCCGTAGTACATAAGGATAGTATAAAGCACACCCGTAGTACACAGGGTTAGTATGTACGCACATCCGTAGTACACAAGGTTAGTCTGTACGCACACCCGTAGTACACAAGGTTAGTTTGTACGCACACCCGTAGTACACAAGGTTAGTATGTACGCACACCCGTAGTACACAAGGTTAGTATGTAGGCACACCCGTTGTACACAAGGTTAGTATGTAGGCACAGCCATAGTGCACAAGGTTAGCATGTAAAGACACCCATAGTACACAAGGTTAGTATGTATGCACACCCATAGTACACAAGATTAGTATGTACGCACACCCGTAGTACACAATGTTAATTTGGACGCACACCCGTAGTACATAAGGATAGTATAAAGCACACCCGTAGTACACAGGGTTAGTATGTACGCACATCCGTAGTACACAAGGTTAGTAAGTACGCACACCCGTAGTACACAAGGTTAGTTTGTACGCACACCCGTAGTACACAAGGTTAGTATGTACGCACACCCGTAGTACACAAGGTGAGTATGTACGCACACCCGTAGTACACAAGGTTAGCATGTATCCACATCCATAGTACACAAGGTTAGTATGTAAAGACACCCATAGTACACAAGGTTAGTATGTATGCACACCCGTAGTACACAAGGTTAGTATGTACGCACACCCGTAGTACACAAGGTTAGTGTGTACACCCGTAGTACGTAAGGATAGTATATACGCACACCCGTAGTACACAAGGTGAGTATGTACGCACACCCGTAGTACACAATGTTAATTTGGACGCACACCCGTAGTACATAAGGATAGTATAAAGCACACCCGTAGTACACAGGATTAGTATGTAAGCACATCCGTAGTACACAAGGTTAGTCTGTACGCACACCCATCGTACACAGGATTAGTATATACGCTCACCCGGAGTACATAAGGATAGTATATACGCACACCCATAGTACACAAGGTTAGTATGTACGCACACCCGTAGTACTAAAGATTAATATGTACGCACACCCGTAGTACACAAGGTTAGTATGTACGCACACCCATAGTACACAAGGTTAGTATGTACGCACACCCGTAGTACACAAGGTTGGTGTATACGCACACCTGTAGTACACAAGGATAGTATGTACGCACACCCATCGTACACAGGATTAGTATATACGCTCACCCGGAGTACATAAGGATAGTATATACGCACACCCATAGTACACAAGGTTAGTATGTACGCACACCCGTAGTACTAAAGATTAATATGTACGCACACCCGTAGTACACAAGGTTAGTATGTACGCACACCCATAGTACACAAGGTTAGTATGTACGCACACCCGTAGTACACAAGGTTGGTGTATACGCACACCTGTAGTACACAAGGATAGTATGTACGCACACCCATCGTACACAGGATTAGTATATACGCTCACCCGGAGTACATAAGGATAGTATATACGCACACCCATAGTACACAAGGTTAGTATGTACGCACACCCGTAGTACTAAAGATTAATATGTACACACACCAGTAGCACATAAGGATAGTATATACGCACACCCATAGTACACAAGGTTAGTATGTACGCACACCCGTAGTACACAAGGTTAGTATGTACGCACACCCGTAGTACACAAGGTTAGTATGTACGCACACCCATAGTACACAAGGTTAGTATGTACGCACACCCATAGTACACAAGGTTAGTATGTACGCACACCCGTAGTACACAAGGTTAGTATGTACGCACACCCGTAGTACACAAGGTTAGTATGTACGCACACCTGTAGTACAGAAGTTTCGCATGTATACAAAGCCGTAGTACATAAGGATAGTATGTATGCACACCTGTCGTACACAAGGTTAATATGTACGCACATCCATCGTACACAAGGTTAGTATGTACACACAACCGAAGTACACAAGGTTATTATGTAAGCATGCCTGTAGCATGTAAGTTTAGTATGGAATCATTCCCATTACACACAATGATAGCATGTAAACATTCCCATAACACACAATGATCGTATGTAAACATTCCCATAACACACAATGATAGTATGTAAACATTCCCATAACACACAATGATAGTATGTAAACATTGCCATAACACACAATGATAGTATGTAAACATTCCCATAACACACAATGATAGTATGTAAACATTCCCATAACACACAATGATAGTATGTAAACATTCCCATAACACACAATGATAGTATGTAAACATTCCCATAACACACAATGATAGCATGTAAACATTCCCAAAACATACAATGATAGTATGTAAACATTCCCATAACACACAATGATAGTATGTAATCATTCCCATAACACACAATGATTGTATGTAAACATTCCCACAACACACAATGATAGTATGTAAACATTACCATAACACACAATGATAGTATGTAAACATTCCCATAACACACAATGATAATATGTAAACATTCCCATAACACACAATGATAGTATGTAAACATTCCCATAACACACAATGATAGTATGTAAACATTCCCATAACACACAATGATAGTATGTAAATATTTCTATCGCACACAATGATTTTTTTTTATTTGTTCATGGGATGTGGGCGTCGCTGGCAAGGCCGGCATTTATTGCCCATCCCTAATTGCTCTTGAGAAGGTGGTGGTGAGCCGCCTTCTTGAACCTCTGCAGTCCGTGTGGTGACGGTTCTCCCACAGTGCTGTTAGGAAGGGAGTTCCAGGATTTTGACCCAGCGACGATGAAGGAACGACGATATATTTCCAAGTCGGGATGGTGTGTGACTTGGAGGGGAACGTGCAGGTGGTGTTTTTCCCATGTGCCTGCTGCTCTTGTCCTTCCAGGTGGTAGAGGTCGTGGATTTGGGAGGTGCTGTCGAAGAAGCCTTGGCGAGTTGCTGCAGTGCATCCTGTGGATGGTCCACACTGCAGCCACTGTGCGCCGGTGGTGAAGGGAGTGAATGTTTAGGGTGGTGGATGGGGTGCCAATCAAGTGGGCTGCTTTGTCCTGGATGCTGTCTAGCTTCTTGAGTGTTGTTGGAGCTGCACTCAACCAGGCAAGTGGAGAGTATTCCATCACACTCCTGACTTGTGCCTTGTAGATGGTGGAAAGGCTTTGGGGAGTCAAGAGGTGAGTCACTCGCCGCAGAATACCCAGCCCTGACCTGCTCTTGTAGCCACAGTATTTATATGGCTGGTCCAGTTATGTTTCTGGTCAATGGTGACCCCCAGGATGTTGATGGTGGGGGATTCGGCGATGGTAATGCCGTTGAATGTCAAGGGGAGGTGGTTGGACTCTCTCTTGTTGGAGATGGTCATTGCCTGGCACTTGTCTGGCGCGAATGTTACTTGCCACTTATCAGCCCAAGCCTGGATGTTGTCCAGGTCTTGCTGCATGCGGGCTCGGACTGCTTCATTATTTGAGGGGTTCTGAATGGAACTGAACACTGTGCAATCATCAGCGAACATCCCCATTTCTAACCTTATGATGGAGGGAAGGTCATTGATGAAGCAGCTTAAGATGGTTGGGCCGAGGACACTGCCCTGAGGAACTCCTGCAGCAATGTCCTGGGGCTGAGATGATTGGCCTCCAACAGCCACTACCATCTTCCTTTGTGCTGGGAATGACTCCAGCCACTGGAGAGTTTTCCCCCTGATTCCCATTGACTTCAATTTTCCTCGGGCTCCTTGGTGCCACACTTGGTCAAATGCTGCCTTGATGTCAAGGGCAGTCACTCTCACCTCACCTCTGGAATTCAGTTCTTTTGTCCATGTTTGGACCAAGACTGTAATGAGGTCTGGAGCCGAGTGGTCCTGGCGGAACCCAAACTGAGCATCGGTGAGCAGGTTATTGGTGAGTAAGTGCCGCTTGATAGCACTGTCGACGACACCTTCCATCACTTTGCTGATGATTGAGAGTAGACTGATGGGGCGGTAATTGGCCGGATTGGATTTGTCTTGCTTTTTGTGGACAGGACATACCTGGGCAATTTTCCACATTGTCGGGTAGATGCCAGTGTTGTAGCTGTACTGGAACAGCTTGGCGAGGGGCGCAGCTAGTTCTGGAGCACAAGTCTTCAGCACTACAGCTGGGATGTTGTCGGGGCCCATATCCTTTGCTGTATCCAGTGCACTCAGCCGTTTCTTGATATCATGTGGAGTGAATCGAATTGGCTGAAGACTGGCTTCTGTGATGGTGGAGATATCGGGAGGAGGCCGAGATGGATCATCCACTTGGCACTTCTGGCTGAAGATGGTTGTAAACGCTTCAGCCTTGTCTTTTGCACTCACGTGCTGGACTCCGCCATCATTGAGGATGGGGATGTTTACAGAGCCTCCTCCTCCCGTTAGTTGTTTAATTGTCCACCACCATTCACGACTGGATGTGGCAGGACTGCAGAGCTTTGATCTGATCCGTTGGTTGTGGAATCGCTTAGCTCTGTCTGTAGCATGTTGCTTCTGCTGTTTCGCATGCATGTAGTCCTGAGTTGTAGCTTTACCAGGTTGGCACCTCATTTTTAGGTACGCCTGGTGCTGCTCCTGGCATGCTCTTCTGCACTCCTCATTGAACCAGGGTTGATCCCCTGGCTTGTTGGTAATGGTAGAGTGAGGAATATGCCAGGCCATGAGGTTACAGATTGTGCTGGAATACAATTCTGCTGCTGCTGATGGCCCACAGCGCCTCATGGATGCCCAGTTTTGAGCTGCTAGATCTGTTCTGAATCTATCCCATTTAGCACGGTGGTAGTGCCACACAACACGTTGGATGGTGTCCTCAGTGCGAAGACGGGACTTCATCTCTACGAGGACTGTGCGGTGGTCACTCCGACCAATAATGTCATGGACAGATGCATTTGCGACAGGTAGATTGGTGAGGACGAGGTCAAGTAAGTTTTTCCCTCATATTGGTTCGCTCACCACCTGCCGCAGGCCCAGTCTGGCAGCTATGTCCTTCAGGACTCGGCCAGCTCGGTCAGTAGTGGTGCTACCGAGCCACTCTTGGTGATGGACATTGAAGTCCCCCACCCAGAGTACATTATGTGTCCTTGCTACCCTCAGTGCTTCCTCCAAGTGGTGCTCAACATGGAGGAGGACTGATTCATCTGCTGAGGGAGGACGGTAGGTGGTAATCAGCAGGAGGTTTCCTTGTCCATGTTTGACCTGATGCCATGAGATTTCATGGGGTCTGGAGTCAATGTTGAGGACTCCCAGGGCCACTCCCTCCTGACTGTATATCACTGTACCACCACCTCTGGTCGGTCTGTTCTGCCGGTACCTTTCCCATAGCACAATGATAGTATGTAAACATACCTGCAGTCATGATGTCAATTCCCCCCTCTGACACCCGTGGATTGTTACTTTATCTGTCCACTGCTCTCTGTACATTCCTCTCGATCGATTGTTCAGCCTGGCCTTTCTGATCTCTCTTTTTAAGCTGCCAAGTGTCCCAAAGCCGTTCCATATGACGATGTTGGCCCTCTCTGACTATCGTGTAAGATGTGTGTGATTGTATACACAGGGGTATAATTCACTTTGGGGGCTCGAACACAATAAATGGGGCTCTGGTGAATCGACGGTCTGTTTTACACCTGGCCCGAGATCATTTCCATTGAAGTGATGAAAAGTGTAAAATGAATTTCACCCCTCCCCCCAATCCCCCCATGGTCTTCTGGGTTCATTAACCAATTAACGTTTGATGGTGTGAGTCACACAAACAGACAACTTGACAGAAACGTAAGGGTTTCATTTCCTCAGGGTTTGTCCTGTCCCGCTGTTGTAAACAGGGTCTCGATACAGTGATGGAGTGGGAGATGTCCCGAGGGAGTTTATCCCCATGGTAGACCAGCTCAGACTGGTGCCTTGTACTTGGGAGTTATCGATTTGCTTGCTGATTCAAGCAATGCAAAAATACAATTAAAAAATTCAAGATGGACAATTTTTGCCACTCTGGCATTTTGTCTCCACTTACAGATTGACGATGGCCGATGTTGGTGAAGAAGATAAATTAAGTTCTCAGTCCGACAGAGGTGGGCTGGAAGCTGACGTCCAGGAAATACAGTCGTACTTCGAGAAATCCAGGAGTGTAAATCTTCACATTGCAGTGATTGGAGAATCAGGCACTGGTAAATCGACCTTCATCAATGGTTTACTGGGTATTGGTGATGGAGATGATGGGAAAACAGAAACAACACTGGAACCGATAATGTGGAATCATCCAAACAAAGATACGGTCAAAATCTGTGAGCTCCCTGGGACTGGAGACAGGAAATTTCTGGCCAGTGTATATTTGGACCGTGTAAAGTTTGATCAATACGATTTCTTCATTATCCTCAATAACACTCACTTTAAACAGAATGACGTGTATCTGGCCAAGGAAATTCACCAGAGGAAGAAGAAATGTTATTTTGTCCGAAGTAAAATAGACCAGGAGCTGGAATCAGTCAAAGGACGTGAGAAATCCAAGTACAATGAGGGTGAAACTCTGGACCGACTCCGCAACGACTGTGTTGAGAGTTTGAGGAAGGAGGGGATAAAATCTCCACAGGTCTTCCTGATTTCTAGTTGGTACCTGGATACATTTGACTTTGGGAAACTGCAGGAGGTTGTGGGAAGGGATCTTCCTGATCTGAAGAGAAGGCTCTTTTTGTTGTCTCTCCCCAATATCACCTCCTCGATTATAGACAAGAAGAAAGAAGCCATGATGGATGAGATTGGGAAGGTTGCTGTTCTGTCGGCTGCCTCTGGACCAATCCCAGGACTCTCCATTAATTGTGATATTCCCCTGTTGGTCACCAATCTCTCCTCCTACCGCACAGACCTCGGTCTGGATAATGATTCACTCGGGAGACTGGCAAAGAGTGTTGGGAAGAGAATGGAGGAACTCAAATCAGAAGTAAAGTCCCAGTTTGGGGTGGAGGTGAGAGACGAGGTGGTCCGAAAGGTGCTGATCGAGACTGGAAAGGAGGAGGAGAATGTGAGGAGAAGATTAGCTCAATACCTGGCATCGGCTGCCCCTGACATCGATCCCACCTCCTCCAATATCATCACCTGCATCGTTCTGGAGACGGCTGTACAGGAGATGGTGGAGGACAGCAAGAGGGTGCTGAGAAAGGGTTTCCAGGTGAGGGAGTGGAGGGAGAGGGAGAGAAACCACTTCACAGATCATCATTGTACAGAACACAGGAATAGACACTCACTCACACTCACACTCACACACACTCACTCACACACTCACTCACACAGACACACACACTCACACTCACACACACGCAGACACTCACTCAGACACAATCAATCTCACTCAGACACAGTCACACTCACTCACACACACACACTCACACACACGCAGACACACACTCACACTCACTCACACACTCACTCAGACAGGCACACACAGACACACACTCACACTCACTCACACACTCATTCAGACAGGCACACACACACACTCACACACACACACTCACACACACTCACACACTCACACTCACAGACACACACACTCACACTCACACACTCACACTCACACACTCACTCAGACAGGCACACACAAACACACACACACTCACTCAGACACACTCACTCACACTCACTCAGACACACACACTCACTCAGACACACACACTCACTCACACACACACACTCACTCAGACACACTCACTCACACTCTCACTCAGATACACACACACTCACTCAGACACACACACACACTCACACTCACTCAGACACACTCACACACACTCACACTCACACACACACTCACACAGACACACACACACTCACTCAGACTCACACAGACACACACACACACTCGCACACACACTCACTCAGACACACACACACTCACTCAGACACACTCACACTCACTCACACACTCACTCAGACACACACTCACACACACAGACACACACTCACACTCACTCACACACTCACTCAGACACACACACACACTCACACACACAGACACACACTCACTCACACACAGACATACACACAGACACACACACTCACACACATTCACACACAGACACACTCACACAAACTCACACAGACACACACTCACACTCACTCACACACTCACTCAGACAGGCACACACAGACACACACACACTCACACTCACTCAGACACACACACACTCACACTCACTCAGACACACTCACACTCACACTCACTCAGACACACACACACCCTCACACTCACTCAGACACACACACACCCTCACACTCAAACACACTCACACACACAGACACACACTCACACACACAGACACACACTCACTCACACACAGACACACACACAGACACACTCACTCAGACACTCACTCAGATACACTCACACTCAGACACACACAGACGCACACACACACTCACTCACACACTCACTCAGATACACTCACACTCACTCACACACACACACACTCACACATACACACAAACTCAGACACACTCACACTCACTCACACACTCACTCAGACACACACACACTCACTCAGACACACTCACTCACACTCTCACTCAGATACACACACACTCACTCAGACACTCACACACACTCACACACTCACACACACACACTCAGACACACACAAACTCACTCACACTCACTCAGATACACTCACACTCACTCAGACACACACAGACACACACACACACACACTCACACTCACTCACACTCACTCAGACACACACACACCCTCACACACACACACTCGCACTCACTCACACTCACTCAGACACACGCACACCCTCACACACACAGACACACACTCACTCACACACAGACACACTCACTCACACACAGACACACTCACTCACACCCTCACTCAGACACACACACACTCACACACTCACTCAGATACACTCACACTCAGACACACACAGACACACACACACACTCAGACACACACACACTCACACACTCACTCAGATACACTCACACTCAGACACACACACACACTCAGACACACACACACTCACACACTCACTCAGATACACTCACACTCAGACACACACAGACACACACACACTCAGACACACACTCACTCACACTCACTCAGATACACTAACACTCACTCACACACACACACTCACACACACACAAACTCACTCAGACACACTCACACTCACTCAAACACACTCACACACTCACTCAGACACACACACTCACTCACACACTCACTCAGACACACACACACACTCACACACACACACACTCACACACAGACACACACACTCACACACAGACACACACAGACACACACATTCACACACAGACACACACTCACACTCACTCAGACACACTCAGACACACACACTCACTCACACACACACTCAAACACATACACTCAAACACATACACTCACACTCACACACTCACACTCACACTCCCACAGACACTCACACACTCCCACTCCCACAAACACACTCCATACACACTCACACTCACATACTCACACTCACATACTCACTCACATACTTACACACTCACATGTGCTCACATACTCACACACACGCTCACACACACTCACACACACACGAACTCTCACACACTCATGTGCTTAACATACTCATATTCAGACACACACACACTCTCACATTCTCACACTCACACACATACTCTCACTCTCACATACACATTCTCACACACACTCTCACACACACACTTTCACACACACATTCTCAAGCTCATGCTCTCACACACACATATTCACACACTTTCACTCTCACACACAATCTCTCTCACACAGCCTCATGCTCTCACTCTCACCCACTCACACACAGTCTCACAGACTCTCAAACTCTCACTCTCACCCACACACACTCTCACAGACACTCTCACAGACACAGACTCTCACATAAACAATCACACACACAAATTCACCCTCACACACTCTCACTCTCACACACACTCAAACACTCTTACACACTCTCAAGCTCTCAGCCACACACACTCTCACACTCTCACTCCCACACACACACACACTCTCATACACTAACACACACTGATACACACAAACATACACTCACAGACACTCTCACATACACATACAGACTCTCACACTCACACCTGCACATATTTACACAGACAGGCACAGAGACACAGACTCACACACACACTCACTCACAAACAACAACATGCATTTATATCCCAAGGCGCTTCACAGGAGCGATTATCAAACAAAATTTAACACTGGGGCACACAAGGAGATATGAGGACAAGTGACTAAAAGCTTGGTCAAAGAGATAAGATTTAAAGAGAATCTTAAAGGAAGAGAGAGGGGAGGGATTGAGGGAGGGAATTCCAGAGCTGAGAGCCCAGGCAGCTGAAGGCACGGCTGCCAATGGTGGGGAGATTAAAAAAGGCAAGAGTTGGAGGAGCACAGCGATCTCGGAAGGCCATAGGGCTGGATGTCGTTACAGAGATAGGGAGGGACGATGGACATTGTATCACAGTGAGGGGGGAGGGGAGAGGGGACACTGTATCACAGTGAGAGGGGAGGGGAGAGGGGACACTGTATCACAGTGAGAGGGGAGGGGAGAGGGGACACTGTATCACAGTGAGAGGGGAGGGGAGAGGGGACACTGTATCACAGTGAGAGGGGAGGGGAGAGGGGACACTGTATCACAGTGAGAGGGGAGGGGAGAGGGGACACTGTATCACAGTGTGAGGGGAGGTGAGAGGGGACACTGTATCACAGTGAGAGGGGAGGGGAGAGGGGACACTGTATCACAGTGAGAGGGGAGGGGAGAGGGGACACTGTATCTCAGTGAGAGGGGAGGGGAGAGGGGACACTGTATCACAGTTAGAGGGGAGGTGAGAGGGGGCACTGTATCACATTGAGAGGGGAGGGGAGAGGGGACACTGCATCACAGTGAGAGGGGAGGTGAGAGGGGGCACTGTATCACATTGAGAGGGGAGGGGAGAGGGGACACTGTATCACAGTGAGAGGGGAGGGGAGAGGGGACACTGTATCACAGTGAGAGGGGAGGGGAGAGGGGACACTGTATCACAGTGAGAGGGGAGGGGAGAGGGGACACTGTATCACAGTGAGAGGGGAGGGGAGAGGGGACACTGTATCACAGTGAGAGTGGAGGGGAGAGGGGACACTGTATCACAGTGAGAGGGGAGGGGAGAGGGGACACTGTATCACAGTGAGAGGGGAGAGGGGACACTGTATCACAGTGAGAGGGGAGGGGAGAGGGGACACTGTATCACAGTGAGAGGGGTGAGGGGACACTGTATCACAGTGAGAGGGGAGTGGAGAGGGGACACTGTATCACAGTGAGAGGGGTGAGGGGACACTGTATCACAGTGAGAGGGGAGGGGAGAGGGGACACTGTATCACAGTGAGAGGGGAGGGGAGAGGAGACACTGTATCACAGTGAGAGGTGAGGGGAGAGGGGACACTGTATCACAGTGAGAGGGGAGTGGTGAGGGGACACTGTATCACAGTGAGAGGGGAGGGGAGAGGGGACACTGTATCACAGTGAGAGGTGAGGGGAGAGGGTACACTGTATCACAGTTAGAGGGGAGGTGAGAGGGGGCACTGTATCACATTGAGAGGGGAGGGGAGAGGGGACACTGTATCACAGTGAGAGGGGAGGTGAGAGGGGGCACTGTATCACATTGAGAGGGGAGGGGAGAGGGGACACTGTATCACAGTGAGAGGGGAGGGGAGAGGGGACACTGTATCACAGTGAGAGGGGAGGGGAGAGGGGGCACTGTATCACATTGAGAGGGGAGGGGAGAGGGGACACTGTATCACAGTGAGAGGGGAGTGGAGAGGGGACACTGTATCACAGTGAGAGGGGAGGGGAGAGGGGACACTGTATCACAGTGAGAGGGGAGGGGAGAGGGGACACTGTATCACAATGAGAGGGGAGGGGAGAGGGGACACTGTATCACAGTGAGAGGGGAGGGGAGTGGGAACACTGTATCACAGTGAGAGGGGAGAGGGGACACTGTATCACAGTGAGAGGGGAGGTGAGAGGGGACACTGTATCACAGTGAGAGGGGAGAGGGGACACTGTATCACAGTGAGAGGGGAGGTGAGAGGGGACACTGTATCACAGTGAGAGTGGAGGGGAGAGGGGACACTGTATCACAGTGAGAGTGGAGGGGAGAGGGGACACTGTATCACAGTGAGAGGGGAGGGGAGAGGGGACAGTGTATCACAGTGAGAGGGGAGGGGAGAGGGGACATTGTATCACAGTGAGAGGGGAGGGGAGAGGGGACACTGTATCACAGTGAGAGGGGAGGGGAGAGGGGACACTGTATCACAGTGAGAGGGGAGGTGAGAGGGGACACTGTATCACAGTGAGAGGGGAGGGGAGAGGGGACACTGTATCACAGTGAGAGGGGAGGGGAGAGGGGACACTGTATCACAGTGAGAGTGGAGGGGAGAGGGGACACTGTATCACAGTGAGAGGGGAGGTGAGAGGGGACACTGTATCACAGTGAGAGTGGAGGGGAGAGGGGACACTGTATCACAGTGAGAGGGGAGGTGAGAGGGGACACTGTATCACAGTGAGAGGGGAGGGGAGAGGGGACACTGTATCTCAGTGAGAGGGGAGTTGAGAGGGGACACTGTATCACAGTGAGAGGGGAGGGGAGAGGAGACACTGTATCACAGTGAGAGGGGAGGGGAGAGGGGACACTGTATCACAGTGAGAGGGGAGGTGAGAGGGGACACTGTATCACAGTGAGAGGGGAGGGGAGAGGGGACACTGTATCTCAGTGAGAGGGGAGTTGAGAGGGGACACTGTATCACAGTAAGAGGGGAGGGGAGAGGGGACACTGTATCACAGTTAGAGGGGAGGGGAGAGGGGACACTGTATCACAATGAGAAGGGAGGGGAGAGGGGACACTGTATCACAGTGAGAGCGGAGGGGAGAGGGGACACTGTATCACAGTGAGAGGGGAGGTGAGAGGGGACACTGTATCACAGTGAGAGGGGAGGGGAGAGGGAACACTGTATCACAGTGAGAGGGGAGGGGAGAGGGGACACTGTATCACAGTGAGAGGGGAGAGGGGAGAGGGGACACTGTATCACAGTGAGAGGGGAGGGGAGAGGGGACACTGTATCACAGTGAGAGGGGAGGTGAGAGGGGACACTGTATCACAGTGAGAGGGGAGGGGAGAGGGGACACTGTATCACAGTGAGAGGGGAGGGGAGAGGGGACACTGTATCACAGTGAGAGTGGAGGGGAGAGGGGACACTGTATCACAGTGAGAGGGCAGTGGAGAGGGGACACTGTATCACAGTGAGAGGGGAGGTGAGAGGGGACACTGTATCACAGTGAGAGGGGAGGGGAGAGGGGACACTGTATCACAGTGAGAGGGGAGGGGAGAGGGGACACTGTATCACAGTAAGAGGGGAGGGGTGAGGGGACACTGTATCACAGTGAGAGGGGAGTGGAGAGGGGACACTGTATCATAGTGAGAGGGGAGGGGTGAGGGGACACTGTATCACAGTGAGAGGGGAGTGGAGAGGGGACACCGTATCAGAGTGAGAGGGGAGGGGTGAGGGGACACTGTATCACATTGAGAGGGGAGGGGAGAGGGGACACTGTATCATAGTGAGAGGGGAGGGGAGAGGGGACACTGTATCACAGTGAGAGGGGAGGGGTGAGGGGACACTGTATCACAGTGAGAGGGGAGTGGAGAGGGGACACCGTATCAGAGTGAGAGGGGAGGGGTGAGGGGACACTGTATCACAGTGAGAGGGGAGGGGAGAGGGGACACTGTATCATAGTGAGAGGGGAGGGGAGAGGGGACACTGTATCACAGTGAGAGTGGAGGGGAGAGGGGACACTGTATCACAGTGAGAGGGGAGGGGAGAGGGGACACTGTATCACAGTGAGAGGGGAGGGGAGAGGGGACACTGTATCACAGTGAGAGTGGAGGGGAGAGGGGACACTGTATCACAGTGAGAGGGGAGGGGAGAGGGGACACTGTATCTCATTGAGAGGGGAGTTGAGAGGGGACACTGTATCACAGTAAGAGGGGAGGGGAGAGGGGACACTGTATCACAGTGAGAGGGGAGGGGAGAGGGGACACTGTATCACAGTGAGAGGGGAGAGGAGAGGAGACACTGTATCACAGTGAGAGGGGAGGGGAGAGGGGACACTGTATCACAGTGAGGGGGGAGGGGAGAGGGGACACTGTATCACAGTGAGAAGGGAGGGGAGAGGGGACACTGTATCACAGTGAGAGGGGAGGGGAGAGGGGACACTGTATCACAGTGAGAGGGGAGGGGAGAGGGAACACTGTATCACAGTGAGAGGGGAGGGGAGAGGGGACACTGTATCACAGTGAGAGGGGAGAGGGGAGAGGGGACACTGTATCACAGTGAGAGGGGAGGGGAGAGGGGACACTGTATCACAGTGAGAGGGGAGGTGAGAGGGGACACTGTATCACAGTGAGAGGGGAGGGGAGAGGGGACACTGTATCACAGTGAGAGGGGAGGGGAGAGGGGACACTGTATCACAGTGAGAGTGGAGGGGAGAGGGGACACTGTATCACAGTGAGAGGGGAGGGGAGAGGGGACACTGTATCACAGTGAGAGGGGAGGTGAGAGGGGACACTGTATCACAGTGAGAGGGGAGGGGAGAGGGGACACTGTATCACAGTGAGAGGGGAGGGGAGAGGGGACACTGTATCACAGTGAGAGGGGAGGGGAGAGGGGACACTGTATCTCAGTGAGAGGGGAGGGGAGAGGGGACACTGTATCACAGTGAGAGGGGAGGGGTGAGGGGACACTGTATCACAGTGAGAGGGGAGTGGAGAGGGGACACTGTATCATAGTGAGAGGGGAGGGGTGAGGGGACACTGTATCACAGTGAGAGGGGAGTGGAGAGGGGACACCGTATCAGAGTGAGAGGGGAGGGGTGAGGGGACACTGTATCACATTGAGAGGGGAGGGGAGAGGGGACACTGTATCATAGTGAGAGGGGAGGGGAGAGGGGACACTGTATCACAGTGAGAGGGGAGGGGTGAGGGGACACTGTATCACAGTGAGAGGGGAGTGGAGAGGGGACACCGTATCAGAGTGAGAGGGGAGGGGTGAGGGGACACTGTATCACAGTGAGAGGGGAGGGGAGAGGGGACACTGTATCATAGTGAGAGGGGAGGGGAGAGGGGACACTGTATCACAGTGAGAGTGGAGGGGAGAGGGGACACTGTATCACAGTGAGAGGGGAGGGGAGAGGGGACACTGTATCACAGTGAGAGGGGAGGGGAGAGGGGACACTGTATCACAGTGAGAGTGGAGGGGAGAGGGGACACTGTATCACAGTGAGAGGGGAGGGGAGAGGGGACACTGTATCTCAGTGAGAGGGGAGTTGAGAGGGGACACTGTATCACAGTAAGAGGGGAGGGGAGAGGGGACACTGTATCACAGTTAGAGGGGAGGGGAGAGGGGACACTGTATCACAGTGAGAGGGGAGGGGAGAGGGAACACTGTATCACAGTGAGAGGGGAGATGAGAGGGGACACTGTATCACAATGAGAAGGGAGGGGAGAGGGGACACTGTATCACAGTGAGAGCGGAGGGGAGAGGGGACACTGTATCACAGTGAGAGGGGAGGTGAGAGGGGACACTGTATCACAGTGAGAGGGGAGGGGAGAGGGGACACTGTATCACAGTGAGAGGGGAGGGGAGAGGGGACACTGTATCACAGTGAGAGGGGAGGGGAGAGGGGACACTGTATCACAGTGAGAGGGGAGGGGAGAGGGGACACTGTATCACAGTGAGAGGGGAGAGGAGAGGAGACACTGTATCACAGTGAGAGGGGAGGGGAGAGGGGACACTGTATCACAGTGAGGGGGGTGGGGAGAGGGGACACTGTATCACAGTGAGAAGGGAGGGGAGAGGGGACACTGTATCACAGTGAGAGGGGAGGGGAGAGGGGACACTGTATCACAGTGAGAAGGGAGGGGAGAGGGGACACTGTATCTCAGTGAGAGGGGAGGGGAGAGGGGACACTGTATCACAGTGAGAGGGGAGGGGAGAGGGGACACTGTATCACAGTGAGAGGGGAGGGGAGAGGGGACACTGTATCACAGTGAGAAGGGAGGGGAGAGGGGACACTGTATCACAGTGAGAGGGGACACTGTATCACAGTGAGAGTGGAGGGGAGAGGGGACACTGTATCAGAGTGAGAGGGGAGGGGAGAGGGGACACTGTATCACAGTGAGAGGGGAGGGGAGAGGGGACACTGTATCACAGTGAGAGTGGAGGGGAGAGGGGACACTGTATCACAGTGAGAGGGGAGGGGAGAGGGGACACTGTATCACAGTGAGAGTGGAGGGGAGAGGGGACACTGTATCAGAGTGAGAGGGGAGGGGAGAGGGGAGACTGTATCACAGTGAGAGGGGAGGGGAGAGGGGACACTGTATCACAGTGAGAGGGGAGAGGAGAGGGGACACTGTATCACAGTGAGAGGGGAGGGGAGAGGGGACACTGTATCACAGTGAGAGGGGAGGGGAGAGGGGACACTGTATCACAGTGAGGGGAGGGGAGAGGGGAGACTGTATCACAGTGAGAGGGGAGGGGAGAGGGGACACTGTATCACAGTGAGAGGGGAGGGGAGAGGGGACACTGTATCACAGTGAGAGGGGAGGGGAGAGGGGACACTGTATCACAGTGAGAGGGGAGTTGAGAGGGGACACTGTATCACAGTGAGAGTGGAGGGGAGAGGGGACACTGTATCACAGTGAGAGGAGAGAGGGGAGAGGGGACACTCTATCACAGTGAGAGGGGAGGGGAGAGGGGACACTGTATCACAGTGAGAGGGGAGGGGAGAGGGGACACTGTATCACAGTGAGAGGGGAGGGGAGAGGGGACACTGTATCACAGTGAGAGGGGAGGGGAGAGGGGACACTGTATCACAGTGAGGGGAGGGGAGAGGGGACACTGTATCACAATGAGAGGGGAGGGGAGAGGGGACACTGTATCACAGTGAGAGGGGAGGGGAGTGGGAAAACTGTATCACAGTGAGAGGGGAGAGGGGACACTGTATCACAGTGAGAGGGGAGGTGAGAGGGGACACTGTATCACAGTGAGAGTGGAGGGGAGAGGGGACACTGTATCACAGTGAGAGGGGAGGGGAGAGGGGACACTGTATCACAGTGAGAGGGGAGGTGAGAGGGGACACTGTATCACAGTGAGAGGGGAGGGGAGAGGGGACACTGTATCACAGTGAGAGGGGAGGGGAGAGGGGACACTGTATCACAGTGAGAGTGGAGGGGAGAGGGGACACTGTATCACAGTGAGAGGGGAGGGGAGAGGGGACACTGTATCACAGTGAGAGGGGAGGTGAGAGGGGACACTGTATCACAGTGAGAGGGGAGGGGAGAGGGGACACTGTATCTCAGTGAGAGGGGAGTTGAGAGGGGACACTGTATCACAGTAAGAGGGGAGGGGAGAGGGGACACTGTATCACAGTTAGAGGGGAGGGGAGAGGGGACACTGTATCACAGTGAGAGGGGAGATGAGAGGGGACACTGTATCACAGTGAGAGGGGAGGGGAGAGGGGACACTGTATCACAGTGAGAGCGGAGGGGAGAGGGGACACTGTATCACAGTGAGAGCGGAGGGGAGAGGGGACACTGTATCACAGTGAGAGGGGAGGTGAGAGGGGACACTGTATCACAGTGAGAGGGGAGGGGAGAGGGGACACTGTATCACAGTGAGAGGGGAGGGGAGAGGGGACACTGTATCACAGTGAGAGGGGAGGGGAGAGGGGACACTGTATCACAGTGAGAGGGGAGGGGAGAGGGGACACTGTATCACAGTGAGAGGGGAGAGGAGAGGGGACACTGTATCACAGTGAGAGGGGAGGGGAGAGGGGACACTGTATCACAGTGAGAGGGGAGAGGGGACACTGTATCACAGTGTGAGGGGAGGGGAGAGGGGACACTGTATCACCGTGAGAGGGGAGTGGAGAGGGGACACTGTATCACAGTGAGAGGTGAGGGGAGAGGGGACACTGTATCACAGTGAGAGGGGAGTGGAGAGGGGACACTGTATCACAGTGAGAGGGGAGGGGAGAGGGGACACTGTATCACAGTGAGAGGTGAGGGGAGAGGGTACACTGTATCACAGTTAGAGGGGAGGTGAGAGGGGGCACTGTATCACATTGAGAGTGGAGGGGAGAGGGGACACTGTATCACAGTGAGAGGGGTGGTGAGAGGGGGCACTGTATCACATTGAGAGGGGAGGGGAGAGGGGACACTGTATCACAGTGAGAGGGGAGGGGAGAGGGGACACTGTATCACAGTGAGAGGGGAGGTGAGAGGGGGCACTGTATCACATTGAGAGGGGAGGGGAGAGGGGACACTGTATCACAGTGAGAGGGGAGTGGAGAGGGGACACTGTATCACAGTGAGAGGTGAGGGGAGAGGGGACACTGTATCACAGTGAGAGGGGAGGGGAGAGGGGACACTGTATCACAGTGAGAGGGGAGGGGAGTGGGAACACTGTATCACAGTGAGAGGGGAGAGGGGACACTGTATCTCAGTGAGAGGGGAGGGGAGGGGAGACACTGTATCACAGTGAGAGGGGAGGGGAGAGGGGACACTGTATCACAGTGAGAGGGGAGGGGAGAGGGGTCACTGTATCACAGTGAGAGGGGAGGTGAGAGGGGACACTGTATCACAGTGAGAGGGGAGGGGAGCGGGGACACTGTATCACAGTGAGAGGGGAGAGGGGACACTGTATCACAGTGAGAGGGGAGAGGGGACACTGTATCACAGTGAGAGGGGAGGGGAGGGGAGACACTGTATCACAGTGAGAGGGGAGGGGAGAGGGGACACTGTATCACAGTGAGAGGGGAGGGGAGAGGGGTCACTGTATCACAGTGAGAGGGGAGGTGAGAGGGGACACTGTATCACAGTGAGAGGGGAGAGGGGACACTGTATCACAGTGAGAGGGGAGGTGAGAGGGGACACTGTATCACAGTGAGAGCGGAGGGGAGAGGGGACACTGTATCACAGTGAGAGGGGAGGTGAGAGGGGACACTGTATCACAGTGAGAGGGGAGGGGAGAGGGGACACTGTATCACAGTGAGAGGGGAGGGGAGAGGGGACACTGTATCACAGTGAGAGGGGAGGGGAGAGGGGACACTGTATCACAGTGAGAGGGGAGGGGAGAGGGGACACTCTATCACAGTGAGAGGGGAGAGGAGAGGGGACACTGTATCACAGTGAGAGGGGAGGGGAGAGGGGACACTGTATCACAGTGAGAGGGGAGAGGGGACACTGTATCACAGTGTGAGGGGAGGGGAGAGGGGACACTGTATCACCGTGAGAGGGGAGTGGAGAGGGGACACTGTATCACAGTGAGAGGTGAGGGGAGAGGGGACACTGTATCACAGTGAGAGGGGAGTGGAGAGGGGACACTGTATCACAGTGAGAGGGGAGGGGAGAGGGGACACTGTATCACAGTGAGAGGTGAGGGGAGAGGGTACACTGTATCACAGTTAGAGGGGAGGTGAGAGGGGGCACTGTATCACATTGAGAGTGGAGGGGAGAGGGGACACTGTATCACAGTGAGAGGGGTGGTGAGAGGGGGCACTGTATCACATTGAGAGGGGAGGGGAGAGGGGACACTGTATCACAGTGAGAGGGGAGGGGAGAGGGGACACTGTATCACAGTGAGAGGGGAGGTGAGAGGGGGCACTGTATCACATTGAGAGGGGAGGGGAGAGGGGACACTGTATCACAGTGAGAGGGGAGTGGAGAGGGGACACTGTATCACAGTGAGAGGTGAGGGGAGAGGGGACACTGTATCACAGTGAGAGGGGAGGGGAGAGGGGACACTGTATCACAGTGAGAGGGGAGGGGAGTGGGAACACTGTATCACAGTGAGAGGGGAGAGGGGACACTGTATCTCAGTGAGAGGGGAGGGGAGGGGAGACACTGTATCACAGTGAGAGGGGAGGGGAGAGGGGACACTGTATCACAGTGAGAGGGGAGGGGAGAGGGGTCACTGTATCACAGTGAGAGGGGAGGTGAGAGGGGACACTGTATCACAGTGAGAGGGGAGGGGAGCGGGGACACTGTATCACAGTGAGAGGGGAGAGGGGACACTGTATCACAGTGAGAGGGGAGAGGGGACACTGTATCACAGTGAGAGGGGAGGGGAGGGGAGACACTGTATCACAGTGAGAGGGGAGGGGAGAGGGGACACTGTATCACAGTGAGAGGGGAGGGGAGAGGGGTCACTGTATCACAGTGAGAGGGGAGGTGAGAGGGGACACTGTATCACAGTGAGAGGGGAGAGGGGACACTGTATCACAGTGAGAGGGGAGGTGAGAGGGGACACTGTATCACAGTAAGAGGGGAGGGGAGAGGGGACACTGTATCACAGTAAGAGGGGAGGGGAGAGGGGACACTGTATCACAATGAGAAGGGAGGGGATAGGGGACACTGTATCACAGTGAGAGGAGAGGGGAGAGGGGACACTGTATCACAGTGATAAGGGAGGGGAGCGGGGACACCGTATCACAGTGAGAGGGGAGGGGAGAGGGGACACTGTATCACAGTGAGAGGGGAGGGGAGAGGGGTCACTGTATCACAGTGAGAGGTGAGGGGAGAGGGGACACTGTATCACAGTGAGAGGGGAGGGGAGAGGGGACACTGTATCACAGTGAGAGGGGAGTGGTGAGGGGACACTGTATCACAGTGAGAGGGGAGGGGAGAGGGGACACTGTATCACAGTGAGAGGGGAGTGGTGAGGGGACACTGTATCACAGTGAGAGGGGAGGGGAGAGGGGACACTGTATCACAGTGAGAGGTGAGGGGAGAGGGTACACTGTATCACAGTTAGAGGGGAGGTGAGAGGGGGCACTGTATCACATTGAGAGGGGAGGGGAGAGGGGACACTGTATCACAGTGAGAGGGGAGGTGAGAGGGGGCACTGTATCACATTGAGAGGGGAGGGGAGAGGGGACACTGTATCACAGTGAGAGGGGAGGGGAGAGGGGACACTGTATCACAGTGAGAGGGGAGGGGAGAGGGGACACTGTATCACAGTGAGAGGGGAGGGGAGAGGGGACACTGTATCACAGTGAGAGGGGAGGTGAGAGGGGGCACTGTATCACATTGAGAGGGGAGGGGAGAGGGGACACTGTATCACAGTGAGAGGGGAGTGGAGAGGGGACACTGTATCACAGTGAGAGGGGAGGGGAGAGGGGACACTGTATCACAATGAGAGGGGAGGAGAGGGGACACTGTATCACAGTGAGAGGGGAGGGGAGTGGGAACACTGTATCACAGTGAGAGGGGAGAGGGTACACTGTATCACAGTGAGAGGGGAGGTGAGAGGGGACACTGTATCACAGTGAGAGGGGAGGGGAGAGGGGACACTGTATCACAGTGAGAGGGGAGTGGTGAGGGGACACTGTATCACAGTGAGAGGGGAGGGGAGAGGGGACACTGTATCACAGTGAGAGGTGAGGGGAGAGGGTACACTGTATCACAGTTAGAGGGGAGGTGAGAGGGGGCACTGTATCACATTGAGAGGGGAGGGGAGAGGGGACACTGTATCACAGTGAGAGGGGAGGTGAGAGGGGACACTGTATCACAATGAGAGGGGAGGGGAGAGGGGACACTGTATCACAGTGAGAGGGGAGGGGAGTGGGAAAACTGTATCACAGTGAGAGGGGAGAGGGGACACTGTATCACAGTGAGAGGGGAGGTGAGAGGGGACACTGTATCACAGTGAGAGTGGAGGGGAGAGGGGACACTGTATCACAGTGAGAGGGGAGGGGAGAGGGGACACTGTATCACAGTGAGAGGGGAGGTGAGAGGGGACACTGTATCACAGTGAGAGGGGAGGGGAGAGGGGACACTGTATCACAGTGAGAGGGGAGGGGAGAGGGGACACTGTATCACAGTGAGAGTGGAGGGGAGAGGGGACACTGTATCACAGTGAGAGGGGAGGGGAGAGGGGACACTGTATCACAGTGAGAGGGGAGGTGAGAGGGGACACTGTATCACAGTGAGAGGGGAGGGGAGAGGGGACACTGTATCTCAGTGAGAGGGGAGTTGAGAGGGGACACTGTATCACAGTAAGAGGGGAGGGGAGAGGGGGACACTGTATCACAGTTAGAGGGGAGGGGAGAGGGGACACTGTATCACAGTGAGAGGGGAGATGAGAGGGGACACTGTATCAAAGTGAGAGGGGAGGGGAGAGGGGACACTGTATCACAGTGAGAGCGGAGGGGAGAGGGGACACTGTATCACAGTGAGAGCGGAGGGGAGAGGGGACACTGTATCACAGTGAGAGGGGAGGGGAGAGGGGACACTGTATCACAGTGAGAGGGGAGGGGAGAGGGGACACTGTATCACAGTGAGAGGGGAGGGGAGAGGGGACACTGTATCACAGTGAGAGGGGAGAGGAGAGGGGACACTGTATCACAGTGAGAGGGGAGGGGAGAGGGGACACTGTATCACAGTGAGAGGGGAGAGGGGACACTGTATCACAGTGTGAGGGGAGGGGAGAGGGGACACTGTATCACCGTGAGAGGGGAGTGGAGAGGGGACACTGTATCACAGTGAGAGGTGAGGGGAGAGGGGACACTGTATCACAGTGAGAGGGGAGTGGAGAGGGGACACTGTATCACAGTGAGAGGGGAGGGGAGAGGGGACACTGTATCACAGTGAGAGGTGAGGGGAGAGGGTACACTGTATCACAGTTAGAGGGGAGGTGAGAGGGGGCACTGTATCACATTGAGAGTGGAGGGGAGAGGGGACACTGTATCACAGTGAGAGGGGTGGTGAGAGGGGGCACTGTATCACATTGAGAGGGGAGGGGAGAGGGGACACTGTATCACAGTGAGAGGGGAGGGGAGAGGGGACACTGTATCACAGTGAGAGGGGAGGTGAGAGGGGGCACTGTATCACATTGAGAGGGGAGGGGAGAGGGGACACTGTATCACAGTGAGAGGGGAGTGGAGAGGGGACACTGTATCACAGTGAGAGGTGAGGGGAGAGGGGACACTGTATCACAGTGAGAGGGGAGGGGAGAGGGGACACTGTATCACAGTGAGAGGGGAGGGGAGTGGGAACACTGTATCACAGTGAGAGGGGAGAGGGGACACTGTATCTCAGTGAGAGGGGAGGGGAGGGGAGACACTGTCTCACAGTGAGAGGGGAGGGGAGAGGGGACACTGTATCACAGTGAGAGGGGAGGGGAGAGGGGTCACTGTATCACAGTGAGAGGGGAGGTGAGAGGGGACACTGTATCACAGTGAGAGGAGAGGGGAGCGGGGACACTGTATCACAGTGAGTGGGGAGAGGGGACACTGTATCACAGTGAGAGGGGAGAGGGGACACTGTATCACAGTGAGAGGGGAGGGGAGGGGAGACACTGTATCACAGTGAGAGGGGAGGGGAGAGGGGACACTGTATCACAGTGAGAGGGGAGGGGAGAGGGGTCACTGTATCACAGTGAGAGGGGAGGTGAGAGGGGACACTGTATCACAGTGAGAGGGGAGAGGGGACACTGTATCACAGTGAGAGGGGAGAGGGGACACTGTATCACAGTGAGAGGGGAGGTGAGAGGGGACACTGTATCACAGTAAGAGGGGAGGGGAGAGGGGACACTGTATCACAGTAAGAGGGGAGGGGAGAGGGGACACTGTATCACAATGAGAAGGGAGGGGATAGGGGACACTGTATCACAGTGAGAGGGGAGGGGAGAGGGGACACTGTATCACAGTGATAAGGGAGGGGAGCGGGGACACCGTATCACAGTGAGAGGGGAGGGGAGAGGGGACATTGTATCACAGTGAGAGGGGAGGGGAGAGGGGACACTGTATCACAGTGAGAGGGGAGGGGAGAGGGGTCACTGTATTACAGTGAGAGGTGAGGGGAGAGGGGACACTGTATCACAGTGAGAGGGGAGGGGAGAGGGGACACTGTATCACAGTGAGAGGGGAGTGGTGAGGGGACACTGTATCACAGTGAGAGGGGAGGGGAGAGGGGACACTGTATCACAGTGAGAGGGGAGTGGTGAGGGGACACTGTATCACAGTGAGAGGGGAGGGGAGAGGGGACACTGTATCACAGTGAGAGGTGAGGGGAGAGGGTACACTGTATCACAGTTAGAGGGGAGGTGAGAGGGGGCACTGTATCACATTGAGAGGGGAGGGGAGAGGGGACACTGTATCACAGTGAGAGGGGAGGTGAGAGGGGGCACTGTATCACATTGAGAGGGGGAGGGGAGAGGGGACACTGTATCACAGTGAGAGGGGAGGGGAGAGGGGACACTGTATCACAGTGAGAGGGGAGGGGAGAGGGGGACACTGTATCACAGTGAGAGGGGAGGGGAGAGGGGACACTGTATCACAGTGAGAGGGGAGGTGAGAGGGGGCACTGTATCACATTGAGAGGGGAGGGGAGAGGGGACACTGTATCACAGTGAGAGGGGAGTGGAGAGGGGACACTGTATCACAGTGAGAGGGGAGGGGAGAGGGGACACTGTATCACAATGAGAGGGGAGGGGAGAGGGGACACTGTATCACAGTGAGAGGGGAGGGGAGTGGGAACACTGTATCACAGTGAGAGGGGAGAGGGTACACTGTATCACAGTGAGAGGGGAGGTGAGAGGGGACACTGTATCACAGTGAGAGGGGAGAGGAGAGGGGACACTGTATCACAGTGAGAGGGGAGGGGAGAGGGGGACACTGTATCACAGTGAGAGGGGAGGGGAGAGGGGACACTGTATCACAGTGAGAGGGGAGGTGAGAGGGGACACTGTATCACAGTGAGAGGGGAGGGGAGAGGGGACACTGTATCACAGTGAGAGGGGAGGGGAGAGGGGACACTGTATCACAGTGAGAGTGGAGGGGAGAGGGGACACTGTATCACAGTGAGAGGGGAGGGGAGAGGGGACACTGTATCACAGTGAGAGGGGAGGTGAGAGGGGACACTGTATCACAGTGAGAGGGGAGGGGAGAGGGGACACTGTATCTCAGTGAGAGGGGAGTTGAGAGGGGACACTGTATCACAGTAAGAGGGGAGGGGAGAGGGGACACTGTATCACAGTTAGAGGGGAGGGGAGAGGGGACACTGTATCACAGTGAGAGGGGAGGGGAGAGGGGACACTGTATCACAGTGAGAGGGGAGATGAGAGGGGACACTGTATCACAATGAGAATAGAGTGGAGAGGGGACACTGTATCACAGTGAGAGCGGAGGGGAGAGGGGACACTGTATCACAGTGAGAGGGGAGAGGAGAGGGGACACTGTATCACAGTGAGAGGGGAGGGGAGAGGGGACACTGTATCACAGTGAGAGGGGAGGGGAGAGGGGACACTGTATCACAGTGAGAGGGGAGGGGAGAGGGGACACTGTATCACAGTGAGAGGGGAGGTGAGAGGGGACACTGTATCACAGTGAGAGGGGAGGGGAGAGGGGACACTGTATCACAGTGAGAGGGGAGGGGAGAGGGGACACTGTATCACAGTGAGAGGGGAGGGGAGAGGGGACACTGTATCACAGTGAGAGGGGAGGGGAGAGGGGACACTGTATCACAGTGAGAGGGGAGAGGAGAGGGGCACTGTATCACAGTGAGAGGGGAGGGGAGAGGGGACACTGTATCACAGTGAGGGGGGAGGGGAGAGGGGACACTGTATCACAGTGAGAGGGGAGGGGAGAGGGGACACTGTATCACAGTGAGAAGGGAGGGGAGAGGGGACACTGTATCACAGTGAGAGGGGAGGGGAGAGGGGACAATGTATCACAGTGAGAGTGGAGGGGAGAGGGGACACTGTATCACAGTGAGAGGGGAGGGGAGAGGGGACACTGTATCACAGTGAGAGGGGAGGGGAGAGGGGACACTGTATCACAGTGAGAGTGGAGGGGAGAGGGGACACTGTATCAGAGTGAGAGGGGAGGGGAGAGGGGAGACTGTATCACAGTGAGAGGGGAGGGGAGAGGGGACACTGTATCACAGTGAGAGGGGAGAGGAGAGGGGACACTGTATCACAGTGAGAGGGGAGGGGAGAGGGGACACTGTATCACAGTGAGAGGGGAGAGGGGACACTGTATCACAGTGAGAGGGGAGGGGAGAGGGGACACTGTATCACAGTGAGAGGTGAGGGGAGAGGGGACACTGTATCACAGTGAGAGGGGAGTGGAGAGGGGACACTGTATCACAGTGAGAGGGGAGGGGAGAGGGGACACTGTATCACAGTGAGAGGGGAGGGGAGAGGGGACACTGTATCACAGTGAGAGGGGAGGGGAGAGGGGACACTGTATCACAGTGAGAGGTGAGGGGAGAGGGTACACTGTATCACAGTTAGAGGGGAGGTGAGAGGGGGCACTGTATCACATTGAGAGGGGAGGGGAGAGGGGACACTGTATCACAGTGAGAGGGGAGGTGAGAGGGGGCACTGTATCACATTGAGAGGGGAGGGGAGAGGGGACACTGTATCACAGTGAGAGGGGAGGGGAGAGGGGACACTGTATCACAGTGAGAGGGGAGGGGAGAGGGGACACTGTATCACAGTGAGAGGGGAGGGGAGAGGGGACACTGTATCACAGTGAGAGGGGAGCTGAGAGGGGGCACTGTATCACATTGAGAGGGGAGGGGAGAGGGGACACTGTATCACAGTGAGAGGGGAGTGGAGAGGGGACACTGTATCACAGTGAGAGGGGAGGGGAGAGGGGACACTGTATCACAATGAGAGGGGAGGGGAGAGGGGACACTGTATCACAGTGAGAGGGCAGGGGAGTGGGAACACTGTATCACAGTGAGAGGGGAGAGGGGACACTGTATCACAGTGAGAGGGGAGGTGAGAGGGGACACTGTATCACAGTGAGAGGGGAGGGGAGAGGGGACACTGTATCACAGTGAGAGGGGAGGGGAGAGGGGACACTGTATCACAGTGAGAGGGGAGGTGAGAGGGGACACTGTATCACAGTGAGAGTGGAGGGGAGAGGGGACACTGTATCACAGTGAGAGGGGAGGTGAGAGGGGACACTGTATCACAGTGAGAGGGGAGGGGAGAGGGGACACTGTATCACAGTGAGAGGGGAGGGGAGAGGGGACACTGTATCACAGTGAGAGTGGAGGGGAGAGGGGACACTGTATCACAGTGAGAGGGGAGGGGAGAGGGGACACTGTATCACAGTGAGAGGGGAGGTGAGAGGGGACACTGTATCACAGTGAGAGGGGAGGGGAGAGGGGACACTGTATCTCAGTGAGAGGGGAGTTGAGAGGGGACACTGTATCACAGTGAGAGGGGAGGTGAGAGGGGACACTGTATCACAGTGAGAGTGGAGGGGAGAGGGGACACTGTATCACAGTGAGAGGGGAGGGGAGAGGGGACACTGTATCACAGTGAGAGGGGAGGGGAGAGGGGACACTGTATCACAGTAAGAGGGGAGGGGAGAGGGGACACTGTATCACAGTGAGAGGGGAGGGGAGAGGGGACACTGTATCACAGTAAGAGGGGAGGGGAGAGGGGACACTGTATCACAGTTAGAGGGGAGGGGAGAGGGGACACTGTATCACAGTGAGAGGGGAGGGGAGAGGGGACACTGTATCACAGTGAGAGGGGAGATGAGAGGGGACACTGTATCACAATGAGAAGGGAGGGGAGAGGGGACACTGTATCACAGTGAGAGGGGAGGGGAGAGGGGACACTGTATCACAGTAAGAGGGGAGGGGAGAGGGGACACTGTATCACAGTTAGAGGGGAGGGGAGAGGGGACACTGTATCACAGTGAGAGGGGAGGGGAGAGGGGACACTGTATCACAGTGAGAGGGGAGATGAGAGGGGACACTGTATCACAATGAGAAGGGAGGGGAGAGGGGACACTGTATCACAGTGAGAGCGGAGGGGAGAGGGGACACTGTATCACAGTGAGAGGGGAGGTGAGAGGGGACACTGTATCACAGTGAGAGGGGAGGGGAGAGGGGACACTGTATCACAGTGAGAGGGGAGGGGAGAGGGGACACTGTATCACAGTGAGAGGGGAGGGGAGAGGGGACACTGTATCACAGTGAGAGGGGAGGGGAGAGGGGACACTGTATCACAGTGAGAGGGGAGAGGAGAGGGGACACTGTATCACAGTGAGAGGGGAGGGGAGAGGGGACACTGTATCACAGTGAGGGGGGAGGGGAGAGGGGACACTGTATCACAGTGAGAGGGGAGGGGAGAGGGGACACTGTAGCACAGTGAGAAGGGAGGGGAGAGGGGACACTGTATCACAGTGAGAGGGGAGGGGAGAGGGGACACTGTATCACAGTGAGAGTGGAGGGGAGAGGGGACACTGTATCACAGTGAGAGGGGAGGGGAGAGGGGACACTGTATCACAGTGAGAGTGGAGGGGAGAGGGGACACTGTATCAGAGTGAGAGGGGAGGGGAGAGGGGAGACTGTATCACAGTGAGAGGGGAGGGGAGAGGGGACACTGTATCACAGTGAGAGGGGAGAGGAGAGGGGACACTGTATCACAGTGAGAGGGGAGGGGCGAGGCGACACTGTATCACAGTGAGAGGGGAGAGGGGACACTGTATCACAGTGAGAGGGGAGGGGAGAGGGGACAATGTATCACAGTGAGAGGTGAGGGGAGAGGGGACACTGTATCACAGTGAGAGGGGAGTGGAGAGGGGACACTGTATCACAGTGAGAGGGGAGGGGAGAGGGGACACTGTATCACAGTGAGAGGTGAGGGGAGAGGGTACACTGTATCACAGTTAGAGGGGAGGTGAGAGGGGGCACTGTATCACATTGAGAGGGGAGGGGAGAGGGGACACTGTATCACAGTGAGAGGGGAGGTGAGAGGGGGCACTGTATCACATTGAGAGGTGAGGGGAGAGGGGACACTGTATCACAGTGAGAGGGGAGGGGAGAGGGGACACTGTATCACAGTGAGAGGGGAGGTGAGAGGGGGCACTGTATCACATTGAGAGGGGAGGGGAGAGGGGACACTGTATCACAGTGAGAGGGGAGTGGAGAGGGGACACTGTATCACAGTGAGAGGTGAGGGGAGAGGGGACACTGTATCACAGTGAGAGGGGAGGGGAGAGGGGACACTGTATCACAATGAGAGGGGAGGGGAGAGGGGACACTGTATCACAGTGAGAGGGGAGGGGAGTGGGAACACTGTATCACAGTGAGAGGGGAGAGGGGACACTGTATCACAGTGAGAGGGGAGGTGAGAGGGGACACTGTATCACAGTGAGAGGGGAGAGGGGACACTGTATCACAGTGAGAGGGGAGAGGGGACACTGTATCACAGTGAGAGGGGAGGTGAGAGGGGACACTGTATCACAGTGAGAGGGGAGGGGAGAGGGGACACTGTATCTCAGTGAGAGGGGAGTTGAGAGGGGACACTGTATCACAGTAAGAGGGGAGGGGAGAGGGGACACTGTATCACAGTTAGAGGGGAGGGGAGAGGGGACACTGTATCACAGTGAGAGGGGAGATGAGAGGGGACACTGTATCACAGTAAGAGGGGAGGGGAGAGGGGACACTGTATCACAGTAAGAGGGGAGGGGAGAGGGGACACTGTATCACAATGAGAAGGGAGGGGATAGGGGACACTGTATCACAGTGAGAGGGGAGGGGAGAGGGGACACTGTATCACAGTGAGGGGAGGGGAGAGGGGACACTGAATCACAGTGAGAGGGGAGGGGAGAGGGGACACTGTATCACAGTGATAAGGGAGGGGAGCGGGGACACCGTATCACAGTGAGAGGGGAGGGGAGAGGGGACACTGTATCACAGTGAGAGGGGAGGGGAGAGGGGACACTGTATCACAATGAGAGGGGAGGGGAGAGGGGACACTGTATCACAGTGAGAGGGGAGGGGAGAGGGGACACTGTATCACAGTGAGAGTGGAGGGGAGAGGGGACACTGTATCACAGTGAGAGGGGAGGTGAGAGGGGACACTGTATCAGAGTGAGAGGGGAGGGGAGAGGGGACACTGTATCTCAGTGACAGGGGAGGGGAGAGGGGTCACTGTATCACAGTGAGAGGGGAGGGGAGAGGGGACACTGTATCACAGTGAGAGGGGAGTGGAGAGGAGACACTGTATCACAGTGAGAGGGGAGGGGAGAGGGGACTCTGTATCACAGTGAGAGTGGAGGGGAGAGGGGACACTGTATCACAGTGAGAGGGGAGTGGAGAGGGGACACTGTATCACAGTGAGAGGGGAGGGGAGAGGGGACACTGTATCACAGTGAGAGGGGAGGGGAGAGGGGACACTGTATCACAGTGAGAGGGGAGTGGAGAGGGGACACTGTATCAGAGTGAGAGGGGAGGGGAGAGGGGACACTGTATCACAGTGAGAGGGGAGTGGAGAGGGGACACTGTATCACAGTGAGAGGGGAGGGGAGAGGGGACACTGTATCACAGTGAGAGGGGAGTGGAGAGGGGACACTGTATCAGAGTGAGAGGGGAGGGGAGAGGGGACACTGTATCACAGTGAGAGGGGAGCGGAGAGGGGACACTGTATCACAGTGAGAGGGGAGGGGAGAGGGGGACACTGTATCACAGTGAGAGGGGAGGGGAGAGGGGACACTGTATCACAGTGAGAGGGGAGGGGAGAGGGGACACTGTATCACAGTGAGAGGGGAGGGGAGAGGGGACACTGTATCACAGTGAGAGGGGAGGGGAGAGGGGACACTGTATCACAGTGAGAGGGGAGGGGAGAGGGGACACTGTATCTTAGTGAGAGGGGAGGGGAGAGGGGACACTGTATCACAGTGAGAGTGGAGGGGAGAGGGGACACTGTATCACAGTGAGAGGGGAGGGGAGAGGGGACACTGTATCTCAGTGAGAGGGGAGGGGAGAGGGGACACTGTATCACAGTGAGGGGAGGGGAGAGGGGACACTGTATCACAGTGAGAGGGGAGGGGAGAGGGGACATTGTATCACAGTGAGAGTGGAGGGGAGAGGGGACACTGTATCACAGTGAGAGGGGAGGGGAGAGGGGACACTGTATCAGAGTGAGAGGGGAGGGATAGGGGACACTGTAGCACAGTGAGAGGGGAGGGGAGAGGGGACACTCTATCTCAGTGAGAGGGGAGGGGAAAGGGGACACTGTATCACAGTGAGAGGGGAGGGGAGAGGGGACACTGTATCTCAGTGAGAGGGGAGGGGAGAGGGGACACTGTATCACAGTGGGAGGGGAGGGGAGTGGGGACACTGTAGCACAGTGAGAGGGGAGGGGAGAGGGGACACTCTATCTCAGTGAGAGGGGAGGGGAAAGGGGACACTGTATCAGAGTGAGAGGGGAGGGGAGAGGGGACACTGTAGCACAGTGAGAGGGGAGGGGAGAGGGGACACTGTATCACAGTGAGAGGGGAGGGGAGAGGGGACACTGTATCACAGTGAGAGTGGAGGGGAGAGGGGACACTGTATCAGAGTGAGAGGGGAGGGGAGAGGGGAGACTGTATCACAGTGAGAGGGGAGGGGAGAGGGGACACTGTATCACAGTGAGAGGGGAGAGGAGAGGGGACACTGTATCACAGTGAGAGGGGAGGGGCGAGGCGACACTGTATCACAGTGAGAGGGGAGAGGGGACACTGTATCACAGTGAGAGGGGAGGGGAGAGGGGACACTGTATCACAGTGAGAGGTGAGGGGAGAGGGGACACTGTATCACAGTGAGAGGGGAGTGGAGAGGGGACACTGTATCACAGTGAGAGGGGAGGGGAGAGGGGACACTGTATCACAGTGAGAGGTGAGGGGAGAGGGTACACTGTATCACAGTTAGAGGGGAGGTGAGAGGGGGCACTGTATCACATTGAGAGGGGAGGGGAGAGGGGACACTGTATCACAGTGAGAGGGGAGGTGAGAGGGGGCACTGTATCACATTGAGAGGTGAGGGGAGAGGGGACACTGTATCACAGTGAGAGGGGAGGGGAGAGGGGACACTGTATCACAGTGAGAGGGGAGGTGAGAGGGGGCACTGTATCACATTGAGAGGGGAGGGGAGAGGGGACACTGTATCACAGTGAGAGGGGAGTGGAGAGGGGACACTGTATCACAGTGAGAGGTGAGGGGAGAGGGGACACTGTATCACAGTGAGAGGGGAGGGGAGAGGGGACACTGTATCACAATGAGAGGGGAGGGGAGAGGGGACACTGTATCACAGTGAGAGGGGAGGGGAGTGGGAACACTGTATCACAGTGAGAGGGGAGAGGGGACACTGTATCACAGTGAGAGGGGAGGTGAGAGGGGACACTGTATCACAGTGAGAGGGGAGAGGGGACACTGTATCACAGTGAGAGGGGAGAGGGGACACTGTATCACAGTGAGAGGGGAGGTGAGAGGGGACACTGTATCACAGTGAGAGGGGAGGGGAGAGGGGACACTGTATCTCAGTGAGAGGGGAGTTGAGAGGGGACACTGTATCACAGTAAGAGGGGAGGGGAGAGGGGACACTGTATCACAGTTAGAGGGGAGGGGAGAGGGGACACTGTATCACAGTGAGAGGGGAGATGAGAGGGGACACTGTATCACAGTAAGAGGGGAGGGGAGAGGGGACACTGTATCACAGTAAGAGGGGAGGGGAGAGGGGACACTGTATCACAATGAGAAGGGAGGGGATAGGGGACACTGTATCACAGTGAGAGGGGAGGGGAGAGGGGACACTGTATCACAGTGAGGGGAGGGGAGAGGGGACACTGAATCACAGTGAGAGGGGAGGGGAGAGGGGACACTGTATCACAGTGATAAGGGAGGGGAGCGGGGACACCGTATCACAGTGAGAGGGGAGGGGAGAGGGGACACTGTATCACAGTGAGAGGGGAGGGGAGAGGGGACACTGTATCACAATGAGAGGGGAGGGGAGAGGGGACACTGTATCACAGTGAGAGGGGAGGGGAGAGGGGACACTGTATCACAGTGAGAGTGGAGGGGAGAGGGGACACTGTATCACAGTGAGAGGGGAGGTGAGAGGGGACACTGTATCAGAGTGAGAGGGGAGGGGAGAGGGGACACTGTATCTCAGTGACAGGGGAGGGGAGAGGGGTCACTGTATCACAGTGAGAGGGGAGGGGAGAGGGGACACTGTATCACAGTGAGAGGGGAGTGGAGAGGAGACACTGTATCACAGTGAGAGGGGAGGGGAGAGGGGACTCTGTATCACAGTGAGAGTGGAGGGGAGAGGGGACACTGTATCACAGTGAGAGGGGAGTGGAGAGGGGACACTGTATCACAGTGAGAGGGGAGGGGAGAGGGGACACTGTATCACAGTGAGAGGGGAGGGGAGAGGGGACACTGTATCACAGTGAGAGGGGAGTGGAGAGGGGACACTGTATCAGAGTGAGAGGGGAGGGGAGAGGGGACACTGTATCACAGTGAGAGGGGAGTGGAGAGGGGACACTGTATCACAGTGAGAGGGGAGGGGAGAGGGGACACTGTATCACAGTGAGAGGGGAGTGGAGAGGGGACACTGTATCAGAGTGAGAGGGGAGGGGAGAGGGGACACTGTATCACAGTGAGAGGGGAGCGGAGAGGGGACACTGTATCACAGTGAGAGGGGAGGGGAGAGGGGACACTGTATCAGAGTGAGAGGGGAGGGGAGAGGGGACACTGTATCACAGTGAGAGGGGAGGGGAGAGGGGACACTGTATCACAGTGAGAGGGGAGGGGAGAGGGGACACTGTATCACAGTGAGAGGGGAGGGGAGAGGGGACACTGTATCACAGTGAGAGGGGAGGGGAGAGGGGACACTGTATCTTAGTGAGAGGGGAGGGGAGAGGGGACACTGTATCACAGTGAGAGGTGAGGGGAGAGGGGACACTGTATCTCAGTGAGAGGGGAGGGGAGAGGGGACACTGTATCACAGTGAGGGGAGGGGAGAGGGGACACTGTATCACAGTGAGAGGGGAGGGGAGAGGGGACATTGTATCACAGTGAGAGTGGAGGGGAGAGGGGACACTGTATCACAGTGAGAGGGGAGGGGAGAGGGGACACTGTATCAGAGTGAGAGGGGAGGGGATAGGGGACACTGTAGCACAGTGAGAGGGGAGGGGAGAGGGGACACTCTATCTCAGTGAGAGGGGAGGGGAAAGGGGACACTGTATCACAGTGAGAGGGGAGGGGAGAGGGGACACTGTATCTCAGTGAGAGGGGAGGGGAGAGGGGACACTGTATCACAGTGGGAGGGGAGGGGAGTGGGGACACTGTAGCACAGTGAGAGGGGAGGGGAGAGGGGACACTCTATCTCAGTGAGAGGGGAGGGGAAAGGGACACTGTATCAGAGTGAGAGGGGAGGGGAGAGGGGACACTGTAGCACAGTGAGAGGGGAGGGGAGAGGGGACACTGTATCACAGTGAGAGGGGAGGGGAGAGGGGACACTGTATCACAGTGAGAGGGGAGGGGAGAGGGGACACTGTCTCACAGTGAGAGGGGAGGGGAAAGGGGGACACTGTATCACAGTGAGAGGGGAGGGGAGAGGGGACACTGTATCACAGTGAGAGGGGAGGGGAGAGGGGACACTGTATCACATTGAGAGGGGAGGGGAGAGGGGGACACTGTATCACAGTGAGAGGGAGGGGAGAGGGGGACACTGTATCACAGTGAGAGGGGAGCGGAGAGGGGACACTGTATCACAGTGAGAGGGGAGGGGAGAGGGGACACTGTATCACATTGAGAGGGGAGGGGAGAGGGGACACTGTATCACAGTGAGAGGGGAGGGGAGAGGAGACACTGTATCACAGTGAGAGGGGAGGGGAGAGGGGACACTGTATCATAGTGAGAGGGGAGGGGAGAGGGGACACTGTATCTCAGTGAGAGGGGAGGGGAGAGGGGGACACTGTATCACAGTGAGAGGGGAGGGGAGGGCGGACACTGTATCACAGTGAGAGGGGAGGGGAGAGGGGACACTGTATCACGGTGAGAGGGGAGGGGAGAGGGGACACTGTCTCACATTGAGAGGGGAGGGAGAGGGGACACTGTATCACAGTGAGAGGGGAGCGGAGAGGGGACACTGTATCACAGTGAGAGGTGAGGGGAGAGGGGACACTGTATCACAGTGAGAGGGGAGGGGAGAGGGGACACTGTATCACAGTGAGAGGGGTGGGGAGAGGAGACACTGTATCACAGTGAGAGGGGAGGGGTGAGAGGGGACACTGTATCACAGTGAGAGGGGAGGTGAGAGGGGACACTGTATCACAGTGAGAGGGGGAGGGCGAGTGAGAGGGGACACTGTATCACAGTGAGAGGGGAGGTGAGAGGGGACACTGTATCACAGTGAGAGGGGAGGGGAGAGGGGACACTGTAGTCAGAGTGAGAGGGGAGGGGAGAGGGGACACTGTATCACAGTGAGAGGGGAGGGGAGATGGGGACACTGTATCACAGTGAGAGGGGAGGGAGAGGGGACACTGTATCACAGTGAGAGGGAGAGGAGAGGGGCACTGTATCACAGTGAGAGGGGAGGGGAGAGGGGACACTGTATCACAGTGAGAAGGGAGGGGAGAGGGGACACTGTATCACAGTGAGAGGGGAGGGGAGAGGGGACACTGTATCTCAGTGAGAGGGGAGGGGAGAGGGACACTGTATCACAGTGAGAGGGGAGGGGAGAGGGGACACTGTATCACAGTGAGAGGGGAGGGGAGAGGGGACACTGTATCACAGTGAGAGGGGAGGGGAGACGGGACACTGTATCACAGTGAGAGGGGAGGGGAGAGGGGACACTGTATCACAGTGAGAAGGGAGGGGAGAGGGACACTGTATCACAGTGAGAGGGGAGGGGAGAGGGGACACTGTATCTCAGTGAGAGGGGAGGGGAGAGGGGACACTGTATCACAGTGAGAGGGGGAGGAGGAGGAGAGGGACACTGTATCACAGTGAGAGGGGAGGGGAGAGGGGACACTGTATCACAGTGAGAGGGGAGGGGAGACGGGACACTGTATCACAGTGAGAGGGGAGGGGAGAGGGGACACTGTATCACAGTGAGAGGGGAGGGGAGAGGGGACACTGTATCACAGTGAGAGGGGCGGGGAGAGGGGACACTGTATCTCAGTGAGAGGCGAGGGGAGAGGGGACACTGTATCACAGTGAGAGGCGAGGGGAGAGGGGACACTGTATCACAGTGAGAGGGGAGGTGAGAGGGGACACTGTATCTCAGTGAGAGGGGAGGGGAGAGGGGACACTGTATCACAGTGAGAGGGGAGGGGAGAGGGGACACTGTATCTCAGTGAGAGGGGAGGGGAGAGGGGACACTGTATCTCAGTGAGAGGCGAGGGAGAGGGGACACTGTATCACAGTGAGAGGCGAGGGGAGAGGGGACACTGTATGACAGTGAGAGGGGAGGTGAGAGGGGACACTGTATCTCAGTGAGAGGGGAGGGGAGAGGGGACACTGTATCTCAGTGAGAGGGGAGGGGAGAGGGGACACTGTATCACAGTGAGAGGGGAGGGGAGAGGGGACACTGTCTCACATTGAGAGGGGAGGGAGAGGGGACACTGTATCACAGTGAGAGGGGAGGGGAGAGGGGTCACTGTATCTCAGTGAGAGGGGAGGGGAGAGGGGACACTGTATCACAGTGAGAGGGGAGGGGAGACGTGACACTGTATCACAGTGAGAGGGGAGGGGAGAGGGGACACTGTATCACAGTGAGAGGGGAGGGGAGAGGGGACACTGTATCTTAGTGAGAGGGGAGGGGAGAGGGGACACTGTATCACAGTGAGAGGTGAGGGGAGAGGGGACACTGTATCTCAGTGAGAGGGGAGGGAGAGGGGACACTGTATCACAGTGAGGGGAGGGGAGAGGGGACACTGTATCACAGTGAGAGGGGAGGGAGAGGGGGACATTGTATCACAGTGAGAGTGGAGGGGAGAGGGGACACTGTATCACAGTGAGAGGGGAGGGGAGAGGGGACACTGTATCAGAGTGAGAGGGGAGGGGATAGGGGACACTGTAGCACAGTGAGAGGGGAGGGGAGAGGGGACACTGTATCACAGTGAGAGGGGAGGGGAGAGGGGACACTGTATCACAGTGAGAGGGGAGGGGAGAGGGGACACTGTCTCACAGTGAGAGGGGAGGGGAGAGGGGACACTGTATCACATTGAGAGGGGAAGGGAGAGGGGACACTGTATCACAGTGAGAGGGGAGGGGAGAGGGGACACTGTATCACAGTGAGAGGGGAGCGGAGAGGGACACTGTATCACAGTGAGAGGGGAGGGGAGAGGGGACACTGTATCACATTGAGAGGGGAGGGGAGAGGGGACACTGTATCACAGTGAGAGGGGAGGGGAGAGGAGACACTGTATCACAGTGAGAGGGGAGGGGAGAGGGGACACTGTATCATAGTGAGAGGGGAGGGGAGAGGGGACACTGTATCTCAGTGAGAGGGGAGGGGAGAGGGGACACTGTATCACAGTGAGAGGGGAGGGGAGGGCGGACACTGTATCACAGTGAGAGGGGAGGGGAGAGGGGACACTGTATCACGGTGAGAGGGGAGGGGAGAGGGGACACTGACTCACATTGAGAGGGGAGGGAGAGGGGACACTGTATCACAGTGAGAGGGGAGCGGAGAGGGGACACTGTATCACAGTGAGAGGTGAGGGGAGAGGGGACACTGTATCACAGTGAGAGGGGAGGGGAGAGGGGACACTGTATCACAGTGAGAGGGGTGGGGAGAGGAGACACTGTATCACAGTGAGAGGGGAGGGGAGAGGGGACACTGTATCACAGTGAGAGGGGAGGTGAGAGGGGACACTGTATCACAGTGAGAGGGGAGGGGAGAGGGGACACTGTATCACAGTGAGAGGGGAGGTGAGAGGGGACACTGTATCACAGTGAGAGGGGAGGGGAGAGGGGACACTGTGTCAGAGTGAGAGGGGAGGGGAGAGGGGACACTGTATCACAGTGAGAGGGGAGGGGAGAGGGGACACTGTATCACAGTGAGAGGGGAGGGGAGAGGGGACACTGTATCACAGTGAGAGGGGAGAGGAGAGGGGCACTGTATCACAGTGAGAGGGGAGGGGAGAGGGGACACTGTATCACAGTGAGAAGGGAGGGGAGAGGGGACACTGTATCACAGTGAGAGGGGAGGGGGAGAGGGGACACTGTATCTCAGTGAGAGGGGAGGGGAGAGGGGACACTGTATCACAGTGAGAGGGGAGGGGAGAGGGGACACTGTATCACAGTGAGAGGGGAGGGGAGAGGGGACACTGTATCACAGTGAGAGGGGAGGGGAGACGGGACACTGTATCACAGTGAGAGGGGAGGGGAGAGGGGACACTGTATCACAGTGAGAAGGGAGGGGAGAGGGGACACTGTATCACAGTGAGAGGGGAGGGGAGAGGGGACACTGTATCTCAGTGAGAGGGGAGGGGAGAGGGGACACTGTATCACAGTGAGAGGGGAGGGGAGAGGGGACACTGTATCACAGTGAGAGGGGAGGGGAGAGGGGACACTGTATCACAGTGAGAGGGGAGGGGAGACGGGACACTGTATCACAGTGAGAGGGGAGGGGAGAGGGGACACTGTATCACAGTGAGAGGGCGAGGGGAGAGGGGACACTGTATCACAGTGAGAGGGGCGGGGAGAGGGGACACTGTATCTCAGTGAGAGGCGAGGGGAGAGGGACACTGTATCACAGTGAGAGGCGAGGGGAGAGGGGACACTGTATCACAGTGAGAGGGGAGGTGAGAGGGGACACTGTATCTCAGTGAGAGGGGAGGGGAGAGGGGACACTGTATCACAGTGAGAGGGGAGGGGAGAGGGGACACTGTATCTCAGTGAGAGGGGAGGGGAGAGGGGACACTGTATCTCAGTGAGAGGCGAGGGGAGAGGGGACACTGTATCACAGTGAGAGGCGAGGGGAGAGGGGACACTGTATCACAGTGAGAGGGGAGGTGAGAGGGGACACTGTATCTCAGTGAGAGGGGAGGGGAGAGGGGACACTGTATCACAGTGAGAGGGGAGGGGAGAGGGGACACTGTATCTCAGTGAGAGGGGAGGGAGAGGGGACACTGTATCACAGTGAGAGGGGAGGGGAGAGGGGACACTGTCTCACATTGAGAGGGGTGGGAGAGGGGACACTGTATCACAGTGAGAGGGGAGGGGAGAGGCGACACTGTATCTCAGTGAGAGGGGAGGGGAGAGGGGACACTGTATCACAGTGAGAGGGGAGGGAGACGTGACACTGTATCACAGTGAGAGGGGAGGGGAGAGGGGACACTGTATCACAGTGAGAGGGGTGGGGAGAGGGGACACTGTATCACAGTGAGAGGGGTAGGGGAGAGGGGACACTGTATCTCAGTGAGAGGCGAGGGGAGAGGGGACACTGTATCACAGTGAGAGGGGAAGGGAGAGGGGACACTGTATCACAGTGAGAGTGGAGGGGAGAGGGGACACTGTATCACAGTGAGAGGTGAGGGGGAGAGGAGACACTGTATCACAGTGAGAGGGGAAGGGAGAGGGGACACTGTATCACAGTGAGAGTGGAGGGGAGAGGGGACACTGTATCACAGTGAGAGGTGAGGTGAGAGGGGACACTGTATCACAGTGAGAGGGGAGGGGAGAGGGGACACTGTATCACAGTGAGAGTGGAGGGGAGAGGGGACACTGTATCACAGTGAGAGTGGAGGGGAGAGGGGACACTGTATCACAGTGAGAGGGGAGGGGAGAGGGGACACTGTATCACAGTGAGAGGGGAGACGAGACGTGACACTGTATCACAGTGAGAGGGGAGGGGAGAGGGGGACACTGTATCACAGTGAGAGGGGAGGGGAGAGGGGACACTGTATCACAGTGAGAGGGGAGGGGAGAGGGGGACACTGTATCTCAGTGAGAGGGGAGGGAGAGGGGACACTGTATCACAGTGAGAGTGGAGGGGAGAGGGGACACTGTATCACAGTGAGAGGGGAGGGGAGAGGGGACACTGTATCACAGTGAGAGGGGAGGGGAGAGGGGACACTGTATCACAGTGAGAGGGGAGCGGAGATGGGACACTGTATCACAGTGAGAGTGGAGGGGAGATGGGACACTGTATCACAGTGAGAGGGGAGGGGAGAGGGGTCACTGTATCACAGTGAGAGGGGAGAGGAGAGGGGACACTGTATCACAGTGAGAGGGGAGGGGAGAGGGGACACTGTATCACAGTGAGAGGGGAGGGGAGAGGGGACACTGTATCACAGTGAGAGGGGAGAGGGGACACTGTATCACAGTGAGAGGGGAGGGGAGAGGGGACACTGTATCACAGTGAGAGGGGAGTGGAGAGGGGAGACTGTATCACAGTGAGAGGTGAGGGAGAGGGGACACTGTATCACAGTGAGAGGGGAGGGGAGAGGGGACACTGTATCACAGTGAGAGGTGAGGGGAGAGGGGACACTGTATCACATTGAGAGGTGAGGGGAGAGGGGACACTGTATCTCAGTGAGAGGGGAGGGGAGAGGGGACACTGTATCACAATGAGAGGGGAGGGGAGAGGAGACACTGTATCACATTGAGAGGGGAGGGGAGAGGGGACACTGTATCACAGTGAGAGGGGAGGGGAGAGGGGTCACTGTATCACAGTGAGAGGGGAGGGGAGAGGGGACACTGTATCATAGTGAGAGGGGAGGGGAGAGCGGACACTGTATCTCAGTGAGAGGGGAGGGGAGATGGGTGCACTGTATCACAGTGAGAGGGGAGCGGAGAGGGGACACTGTATCACATTGAGAGGGGAGGGGGAGAGGGGACACTGTATCACAGTGAGAGGGGAGGGGAAAGGGGACACTGTATCATAGTGAGAGGGGAGGGGAGAGGGGACACTGTATCTCAGTGAGAGGGGAGGGGAGAGGGGACACTGTATCACATTGAGAGGGGAGGGGAGTGGGGACACTGTATCACAGTGAGAGGGGAGGGGAAAGGGGGATACTGTATCATAGTGAGAGGGGAGGGGAGAGGGGACACTGTATCTCAGTGAGAGGGGAGGGGAGAGGGGTCACTGTATCACAGTGAGAGGGGAGGGAGAGGGGACACTGTATCACAGTGAGAGGGGAGGGGAGGGCGGACACTGTATCAGAGTGAGAGGGGAGGGGAGAGGGGACACTGTATCACAGTGAGAGTTGAGGGGAGAGGGGACACTGTATCACAGTGAGAGGGGAGGGGAGAGGAGAGACTGTATCACAGTGAGAGTGGAGGGGAGAGGGGACACTGTATCACAGTGAGAGGGGAGGGGAGAGGGGACACTGTATCACAGTGAGAGGGGAGGTGAGAGGGGACACTGTATCACAGTGAGAGGGGAGGGAGAGGGGACACTGTATCACAGTGAGAGGGGAGGGGAGAGGGGACACTGTATCACAGTGAGAGGGGAGGGGAGAGGGGACACTGTATCACAGTGAGAGGGGAGGGGGAGAGGGGACACTGTATCACAGTGAGGGGGGAGGGGAGAGGGGACACTGTATCACAGTGAGAGGGGAGGGGAGAGGGACACTGTATCACAGTGAGAAGGGAGGGGAGAGGGGACACTGTATCACAGTGAGAGGGGAGGGGAGAGGGGACACTGTATCTCAGTGAGAGGGGAGGGGAGAGGGGACACTGTATCACAGTGAGAGGGGAGGGAGAGGGGACACTGTATCACAGTGAGAGGGGAGGGGAGAGGGGACACTGTATCACAGTGAGAGGGGAGGGGAGAGGGGACACTGTATCACAGTGAGAGGGGCGGGGAGAGGGGACACTGTATCTCAGTGAGAGGCGAGGGGAGAGGGGACACTGTATCACAGTGAGAGTGGAGGGGAGAGGGGACACTGTATCACAGTGAGAGGGGAGGGGAGAGGGGACACTGTATCACAGTGAGAGTGGAGGGGAGATGGGACACTGTATCACAGTGAGAGGGGAGGGGAGAGGGGACACTGTATCACAGTGAGAGGGGAGATGAGAGGGGACACTGTATCACAGTGAGAGGGGGGGGGGAGGGGACACTGTATCACAGTGAGAGGGGAGGGGAGAGGGGACACTGTATCTCAGTGAGAGGGGAGGGGAGAGGGGACACTGTATCACAATGAGAGGGGAGGGGAGAGGAGACACTGTATCACATTGAGAGGGGAGGGGAGAGGGGACACTGTATCACAGTGAGAGGGGAGGGGAGGGCGGACACTGTATCACAGTGAGAGGGGAGGGGAGAGGGGACACTGTATCACAGTGAGAGGGGAGGGGACAGGGGACACTGTATCATAGTGAGAGGGGAGGGAGAGGGGACACTGTATCTCAGTGAGAGGGGAGGGGAGAGGGGTCACTGTATCACATTGAGAGGGGAGGGGAGAGGGGACACTGTATCACAGTGAGAGGGGAGGGGAAAGGGGACACTGTATCATAGTGAGAGGGGAGGGGAGAGGGGACACTGTATCTCAGTGAGAGGGGAGGGGAGAGGGGACACTGTATCACATTGAGAGGGGAGGGGAGAGGGGACACTGTATCACAGTGAGAGGGGAGGGGAAAGGGGACACTGTATCATAGTGAGAGGGGAGGGGAGAGGGGACACTGTATCTCAGTGAGAGGGGAGGGGAGAGGGGTCACTGTATCACAGTGAGAGGGGAGGGGAGAGGGGACACTGTATCACAGTGAGAGGTGAGGGGAGAGGGGACACTGTATCACAATGAGAGGGGAGGGGAGAGGAGAGACTGTATCACAGTGAGAGGGGAGGGGAGAGGGGACACTGTATCACAGTGAGAGGGGAGGGGAGAGGGGACACTGTATCACAGTGAGAGGGGAGGTGAGAGGGGACACTGTATCACAGTGAGAGGGGAGGGGAGAGGGGACACTGTATCACAGTGAGAGGGGAGGGGAGAGGGGACACTGTATCACAGTGAGAGGGGAGGGGAGAGGGGACACTGTATCACAGTGAGGGGGGAGGGGAGAGGGGACACTGTATCACAGTGAGAGGGGAGGGGAGAGGGGACACTGTATCACAGTGAGAAGGGAGGGGAGAGGGGACACTGTATCACAGTGAGAGGGGAGGGGAGAGGGGACACTGTATCTCAGTGAGAGGGGAGGGGAGAGGGGACACTGTATCACAGTGAGAGGGGAGGGGAGAGGGGACACTGTATCACAGTGAGAGGGGAGGGGAGAGGGGACACTGTATCACAGTGAGAGGGGAGGGGAGAGGGGACACTGTATCACAGTGAGAGGGGCGGGGAGAGGGGACACTGTATCTCAGTGAGAGGCGAGGGGAGAGGGGACACTGTATCACAGTGAGAGTGGAGGGGAGAGGGGACACTGTATCACAGTGAGAGGGGAGGGGAGAGGGGACACTGTATCACAGTGAGAGGGGAGGGGAGACGGACACTGTATCACAGTGAGAGGGGAGGGGAGAGGGGACACTGTATCTCAGTGAGAGGCGAGGGGAGAGGGGACACTGTATCACAGTGAGAGGGGAGGGGAGAGGGGACACTGTATCACAGTGAGAGGGGAGGGGAGAGGGTACACTGTATCACAGTGAGAGGGGAGGGGAGAGGGGACACTGTATCACAGTGAGAGGTGAGGGGAGAGGGGACACTGTATCACAGTGAGAGGTGAGGGGAGAGGGGACACTGTATCTCAGTGAGAGGGGAGGGGAGAGGGGACACTGTATCACAATGAGAGGGGAGGGGAGAGGAGACACTGTATCACATTGAGAGGGAGGGGAGAGGGGACACTGTATCACAGTGAGAGGGGAGGGAGAGGGGTCACTGTATCACAGTGAGAGGGGAGGTGAGAGGGGACACTGTATCATAGTGAGAGGGGAGGGGAGAGCGGACACTGTATCTCAGTGAGAGGGGAGGGGAGATGGGTCACTGTATCACAGTGAGAGGGGAGGGGAGAGGGGACACTGTATCACAGTGAGAGGGGAGGGGAGGGCGGACACTGTATCACAGTGAGAGGGGAGGGGAGAGGGGACACTGTATCACAGTGAGAGGGGAGGGGAGAGGGGACACTGTATCATAGTGAGAGGGGAGGGGAGAGGGGACACTGTATCTCAGTGAGAGGGGAGGGGAGAGGGGTCACTGTATCACATTGAGAGGGGAGGGGAGAGGGGACACTGTATCACAGTGAGAGGGGAGGGGAAAGGGGACACTGTATCATAGTGAGAGGGGAGGGGAGAGGGGACACTGTATCTCAGTGAGAGGGGAGGGGAGAGGGACACTGTATCACATTGAGAGGGGAGGGAGAGGGGACAATGTATCACAGTGAGAGGGGAGGGGAAAGGGGACACTGTATCATAGTGAGAGGGGAGGGGAGAAGGGACACTGTATCTCAGTGAGAGGGGAGGGGAGAGGGGTCACTGTATCACAGTGAGAGGGGAGGGGAGAGGGGACACTGTATCACAGTGAGAGGGGAGGGGGAGGGCGGACACTGTATCAGAGTGAGAGGGGAGGGGAGAGGGGACACTGTGTCACAGTGAGAGGGGAGGGGAGAGGGGTCACTGTATCACAGTGAGAGGGGAGGTGAGAGGGGACACTGTATCACAGTGAGAGGTGAGGGGAGAGGGGACACTGTATCACAGTGAGAGGGGAGGGGAGAGGAGAGACTGTATCACAGTGAGAGGGGAGGGGAGAGGGGACACTGTATCACAGTGAGAGGGGAGGGGAGAGGGGACACTGTATCACAGTGAGAGGGGAGGTGAGAGGGGACACTGTATCACAGTGAGAGGGGAGGGGAGAGGGGACACTGTATCACAGTGAGAGGGGAGGGGAGAGGGGACACTGTATCACAGTGAGCGGGGAGGGGAGAGGGACACTGTATCACAGTGAGGGGGGAGGGGAGAGGGGACACTGTATCACAGTGAGAGGGGAGGGGAGAGAGGGGACACTGTATCACAGTGAGAAGTGAGGGGAGAGGGGGACACTGTATCACAGTGAGAGGGGAGGGGAGAGGGGACACTGTATCTCAGTGAGAGGGGAGGGGAGAGGGGACACTGTATCACAGTGAGAGGGGAGGGGAGAGGGGACACTGTATCACAGTGAGAGGGGAGGGGAGAGGGGACACTGTATCACAGTGAGAGGGGAGGGGAGAGGGGACACTGTATCACAGTGAGAGGGGCGGGGAGAGGGGACACTGTATCTCAGTGAGAGGCGAGGGGAGAGGGGACACTGTATCACAGTGAGAGTGGAGGGGAGAGGGGACACTGTATCACAGTGAGAGGGGAGGGGAGAGGGGACACTGTATCACAGTGAGAGGGGAGGGGAGACGGGACACTGTATCACAGTGAGAGGGGAGGGGAGAGGGGACACTGTATCTCAGTGAGAGGCGAGGGGAGATGGGACACTGTATCACAGTGAGAGTGGAGGGGAGAGGGGACACTGTATCACAGTGAGAGGGGAGGGGAGAGGGGACACTGTATCACAGGGAGAGGGGAGGGGAGAGGGGACACTGTATCACAGTGAGAGTGGAGGGGAGATGGGACACTGTATCACAGTGAGAGGGGAGGGGAGAGGGGACACTGTATCACAGTAAGAGGGGAGATGAGAGGGGACACTGTATCACAGTGAGAGGGGGGGGGAGAGGGGACACTGTATCACAGTGAGAGGGGAGGGGAGAGGGGACACTGTATCTCAGTGAGAGGGGAGGGGAGAGGGGACACTGTATCACAATGAGAGGGGAGGGGAGAGGAGACACTGTATCACATTGAGAGGGGAGGGGAGAGGGGACACTGTATCACAGTGAGAGGTGAGGGGAGAGGGGACACTGTATCTCAGTGAGAGGGGAGGGGAGAGGGGACATTGTATCACAATGAGAGGGGAGGGGAGAGGAGACACTGTATCACATTGAGAGGGGAGGGGAGAGGGGACACTGTATCACAGTGAGAGGGAGGGGAGGGCGGACACTGTATCACAGTGAGAGGGGAGGGGAGAGGGACACTGTATCACAGTGAGAGGGGAGGGGAGAGGGGACACTGTATCATAGTGAGAGGGGAGGGGAGAGGGGACACTGTATCTCAGTGAGAGGGGAGGGGAGAGGGGTCACTGTATCACATTGAGAGGGGAGGGGAGAGGGACACTGTATCACAGTGAGAGGGGAGGGGAAAGGGGACACTGTATCATAGTGAGAGGGGAGGGGAGAGGGGACACTGTATCTCAGTGAGAGGGGAGGGGAGAGGGGACACTGTATCACAGTGAGAGGGGAGGGGAGAGGGGACACTGTATCACAGTGAGAGGGGAGGGGGAAGGGGACACTGTATCACAGTGAGAGGGGAGGGGAGAGGGGACACTGTATCTCAGTGAGAGGGGAGGGGAGAGGGGTCACTGTATCACAGTGAGAGGGGAGGGGAGAGGGGACACTGTATCACAGTGAGGGGGAGGGGAGAGGGACACTGTATCACAGTGAGAGGGGAGGGGAGAGGGGACACTGTATCACAGTGAGAGGGAGGGGAGAGGGGACACTGTATCACAGTGAGAGGGGAGGGGAGAGGGGACACTGTATCACAGTGAGAGGGGAGGGGAGAGGGGACACTGTATCACAGTGAGAGGGGAGGGGAGAGGGGACACTGTATCACAGTGAGAGGGGAGGGAGACGGGACACTGTATCACAGTGAGAGGGGAGGGGAGAGGGGGACACTGTATCACAGTGAGAGGGGCGGGGGCAGAGGGGGACACTGTATGTCAGTGAGAGGCGAGGGGAGAGGGGACACTGTATCACAGTGAGAGTGGAGGGGAGAGGGGACACTGTATCACAGTGAGAGGGGAGGGGAGAGGGGACACTGTATCACAGTGAGAGGGGAGGGGAGACGGGACAA